>NC_133769.1:346386043-346389467 GCF_003597395.2 Chelonoidis abingdonii
TGGCATGAGTGCCGAAGGCGGCACAGGAGCTGATTTTCAGCTGCACTCACACTGCCCGGGTCCTGGCCACTGGGCTGGGGTGGCTCTGCATTTTAATTTAATTTTAAATGAAGCTTCTTAAAACATTTTAAAAACCTTACTTACCTTACACACAACAATAGTTTAGTTATATATTATAGACTTATAGAAAGAGACCTTCTACAAACATTAAAATGTATTACTGGCATGCAAAACCTTAAATTAGAGTCAGGACCGGCTCTACAGTTCTTGCCGCCCCAAGCAGCGCACCAAATTGCCGCCGCAGACAGCAGGGGCAGTCTGTCTGCCCTTAGGGTGGCAGGCACATTTCCGCGGCGGCAGCAATTCGGCAGCAGCTTCTATGTTTAGCTGAAGCTGCAGCTAAATATAGAAGCTGCTGCGCTGAATTGCCACCACCGCGGAAATGCGCCTGCTGCCCTAAGGGTACACGGACTGCCCCCGCCATCCGCGGCGGCAACTTGGCCCACTGCTGGGGGCAAAATAACAGGGACTGTCACCCCCTGAAGATTGCCGCCCCAAGCACCGGCTTGGAATGCTGGTGCCTGGAGCCAGCCCTGATTAAAAACTTGTCACACCACTTCTGAAAGGTTGCTGACCCCTGCTTTAGTCAAACAGAAGTTATCAGGCTCAATAAGGGGATAACTTGGTGAAATTTAATTGACCTGTGATATACAGGAGTTCAAACTAGATGATCGAATAGTCCCTTTTAGCCTTCAACTCTAGGACTCTAGAAATAAATTTTAACCCTATATATCTGCATGATCCAGTCTCTAATGGTGGGAAAGGCATCTGCAGACCCTTAGTTGAAGGTATACATCTGCTGGACAGTTTCCAGATGTTTCCTTGCCTACCAAGGGATAGGTAATACGGATGTGTATGGGTGACTGTTAGTATCACATGCACTGAGTGATTTATAGGCCCACTGTTACATGAGGATTCTGCAGCCTGGCATTTTATGGCCTGAGATTAATCCTGATTTGCTCAAGTACATACCCTAATAGGAGTTTGTGGGAGTGGACCGCAGACTTTTTTTGTGGCCTTTTAGGCATGCAAGTAGATGCAGACATTAGGTGTATCACTATCTAAGCCATTATTCTTGCTGCCTCCCACTGTGCTACAGAAGTGGTAATTGCAGGACAACAAGGTAAAATGATATTAATCCATGGCAGGGATTAACATGCCTCAGAACCTTTGGGGAAGAGTTCAGATACGCCACAGACAGCCCAAGGCACATGTTAGTGAGAAGGGCATGAAAGCCTTTTGTGAAAACTGATCCTAGGGAAGCAACTAGGACAAAAAATGGGCCTGATCCTGAGGTGTAGAGAAGTCAATTGGAATTGGAATTGCAATTGCTCAGCACCTCTCAGGATCAGTCCCAGTGTAATCCAAAATGCAAAGTGTTTCTATCAAGAGTGACTAAGATACAATCCTCTTTCCCCTGGAGCTAGGATGCTAACTTCACCCTGCAGCTGAAATGCCTCTCTCTGGTGAGATATCGTGTTCTTATTCTTCCATCCCAACAACATAAACATTTAATCCCCTTCAAAACATACCTGCTTTGTTGTACAGAAAAAATCAATTCGCATAAAGCAAGGCTGCAAATCCAAACCAATTAAAAACATTCCTAGCCTGACTGAAAGTTCACTCGGCCCAGGAGTTGAATTAGATAGTTGGCATTTTGTTAAATATGGACTTCACAGAGATCAATGTGATTATTGCCACTTGATAGATATGAAACTGAGGCAGAGAGGTTAATATGACTTTAGTTACAATATGAGGTTAATATGACTATCCAAAGTCACAGCTAATTCCTAGCATACGCAGGATTCCTGGCTTCTAGTCTAGATACACAGGCACTCCCACTCTTCCTCATTTATTTGTGCTCATGTGGCTTTGGTTCTTTGCACAGTTTACAGTCCAAATAGGAGGTTGAAAGACTAATGTTTAACACAGTTATTGTTAGAGAAGTGCTCTATAAAGAGACATGTCTGTATACTTGTAAACAGGAGACAGTAGTTTTCCAGTTTCACAAATATTTTCAAGAGTTCAATATTTTTGCTCCTTTCAAATCAGGACAAAAAGTCAAAATCTTAAACCAATTTGTTTTCCATTTCAGGTCAACGAAATTGTTTCAGTATGATAATTTCAACATATTTCGTTTTGATTTTGACCTTCTTTTCACATGTAGATGTGGATATCTGCGGATATAAAGCAGATATCTGCACATTTGCAGGGCTCTACAAGTCACCTCTTATCATTCTCTTGAATAAACTAAATAGATTGAGCTCTTTAGTCTCTCATTGTAGGGTATGTTTTCTAGACCTCAAATAATTTTTGTAGCTCTTTTCTGAACCTTTTCCAGTTTTTCAACATCTTTTGTGAAGTGTGGTCACTAGACTGGACACTATTCCAGTAATGTTCTCTCTACTGCCATATACAGAGGTAATACTACCTTCATATTTTAAAATACAATCTTTCTATTAACAGGCATTCCATATAATGTAGATTTACACAGTAGGTTTTTTACATTTTTTAAATGTTTCATTAATAGTTTTGAGTTACGCTTGCTCCAGTTTACAACAAAAAGCTTTTTAATTTAACTATGATGGTTTGGCAATACAAGAAATCCATTGAGATTTACAAAGATCTGCAGGTGGTAAAACCTTAATAAAAGTGTAGATTTTCCCTAAAGTATTTTTTATTTCATTCCATATATTCCAAATTTCTTAAACAAGGAGTTTTTAGTGTATGTGGTCCAAAACTTCAGAAATGGTTATCTTAATATGTCTCCTGTCAGGCAACCAAAAAGTGAGACACACGAAATCAGAAGCTTAAAGAACTGGAAGACTGGACAAATGACCAGGAGTATAAAAATATTGCTCAGGCATGCAGGAGTGAAATCAGGAAGGCCAAATCACACTTGGAGTTGCAGCTAGCAAGAGATGTTAAGAGTAACAAGAAGGGTTTCTTCAGCTATGTTAGCAACAAGAAGTAAGTCAAGGAAAGCGTGGTCCCCTTACTGAATGAGGGAGTGTAACGGGTTGGGGCTCACCACCTGGCACCTCCTGCTGGTCACTTCTGGGAATTAGCTCGTTTCCAGTGGAGCGCCCCCTCCAGGTGGTGTCCTGTCCGTTATTCTGCCCTTTGTCGGCGTCTCTGGACCCGCGTCGTTACCTGCTCGGGGGCGTCCTCTTCGAGGCCACTGCCCTCCGGCAGTGCCCCTCAGTCCATCTGCATCCCCTTCCGGGGATCGATCGTCAGCAGTCCCACATTCCAGCCTTTATAAACAACCACCTGCCCTCCAAGTCTAATCCCTCTTAGCAGGGATCTGGCATGGCCTCTACGGTTTGTGGCTGGATGTACTGCAAGGAGGCGGGGGGGGGGG
>NC_133769.1:346391548-346505500 GCF_003597395.2 Chelonoidis abingdonii
GTGGAATCTCCTTCCTTAGAGGTTTTTAAGGTCAGGCTTGACAAAGCCCTGCCTGGGATGATTTAGTTGGGAACTGGTCCTGCTTTGAGCAGGGGGTTGGACTAGATGACCTCCTGAGGTCCCTTCCAACCCTGATATTCTATGGTTCTGTGATCAGGGGCTCATTCACCTGCATATCCACTAATGTGATATATGCCATCATGTGCCAGCAATGCTCCTCTGCCATATACATTGACCAAACCAGACAGTTTCTGTGTAAAAGAATAAATGGACACAAATCAGACATCAACATGGTAACATACAAAAGCCAGTCGGAGAACACTTCAATTTCCCTGGACATTAAATGACAGATTTAAAAGTAGCCATCCTGCAACAAAAAAACTTCAAAAGCAGACTTCAAAGAGAAACGGCAGTTTGCAAACTTAACATCATTAATTTGGGCTTGAATAGGGACTGAGAGTGGCTGGCTCACTACAAAAGCAATTTTCTCTCTCTTGGTATTGACACCTCCTCATATTGGGAGTAGACCAAATCCAACCTGATTGAACTGGTCTTGTCATCACTGGTTCTCCACTTGTAAGGTAACTCCTTCTCTTCATGTGCCAGTATATTTATGCCTGTATCTGTAATTTTCACTCCATGCATCTGAAGAAGTGGTTTTTACCCACGAAAGCTTATGCCCAATAAATGTTAGTCTTTAAGGTGCCACCAGACTCCTTGTTGTTTTTGAGGATCCAGACCAACATGGCTACCCCTCTGATACTTTAAAAATATGAGCCAGCCAGACTAAGTGACTTGCCTAAAGTCACACAGGAACTCTGTGGCAGAGCAGTGAATTGTGCCTGGATCTCCCAAGTCCTAGCTAGTGCCCAAACCACTGGACAACCCTTCCTCTCACCAAGGTCTGATCTGCTCTGTATAGACATTCAAAATCCCATAGTTTTTTTATCCTTATTCAGAATTTCCCTCTTTCCATTGTTCTTAGGTAAGACCTGAAAGGCCACTTATGATAATCTAGTCTGATCTCCTGCATAACACAGGCCATAAAATTTCACCAAGTGATTCCTGCATCAAGCTCAAAAATTCTGATTGAGCTATAGCAGATCTTTTAGAAAGACATCCAATCTTGATTTAAACACTTCAAGTGATGGAGAAGCTAGAACCCCCGTAGGTAAATTGCTCCAATGGTTAATTACCTTCACTGTTAAAAACGTGCACCTTAATTCTAGTCTGAATTTGTCTAGTTTCATCTTCAGCTACTGGATCCTGTTATGCTTTTGTCTGTCTGCTAGATTAAAGAGCCCTCCGTTATCAGAAATGTTCTCTCTATGTAAGTACATCTACATGATGATGTAAGTATTCTGACACTGTGGCCAAATCGCTTCTTAAACAATGCTTGGGTAATCTAAATAGATTGATCTTCTTTAGTCTCATTGTAAGGTAGGTTTTCCAGACCTCATATCATTCTTGTAGCTCTTTTCAGAACCCTGCAAACTTTATCAGCAATGTTTTTATGTTCTCATCCAAATCATTGACAAAGATATTGAATAGCACTGGACCAAGAACAGATCAACTAGAAATATCCTCATTGGATGACTAATTCCCATGTACAATGATTTTTTGTGACCCATCAGTTAACCACTTTTTAATCCATTTAATAAGGGCTACGTTGATTTTGTATGCTAATTTTTTAATCAGAATGTTGTACAATACTAAGTCAAATGTCTTACACAAGTCTGAATACATTATTTTAAACTCAACCAATCTCGTAATCTCATCAAATAATATCATGTTTGTTTGACAATCTGCTTTCCATAAAATCATACTGATTTGCATTAATTATGCAACCACTCTTTAATTCTTTACTGATTGCACCCAATCACTCTTTCCAAGACTTTGCCCATGACTGATGTCAAGCTAACCAGCCTACACTTACCAATGCTAATCCTATATAAATGCTGGGACATTAGCTTTTTTCAGTCCTTTGGAACTTCACCAGTATTCAAAGATTTGTTAAATACCAGAGCGCCTCAGCAATTTCTTTTATCCTGAATGCAAGTTATCTGGTTCTGTTGTACTGAGTTCTGTGAACTGATTAACTGGCTGACTGCCACCCTTCATTCCAGAGATGACTGTATTTCTGTGGTGCAGCGTGTGTGTGTTTATATACACAGACACACACTATATGTATGCACTTTGGGATTCTTTGAGAAGAAATGGACTATACCCATATAAGATATTTTCTCATGAATTACACAAGTCCTAATTTAGTAGATAGGGTATCCTAAAGAGAAAGAAGCCTATGTCCTAACATTACGTTAGCCATCAGCTGGTGAGATATGGTCAAGCTTTTGGTTATACAGAAAGCATCTGTGATTGTCCTGCCATATCCTGCCTGGCTCAGTGTTTTATAATTGTTTTCTGTTTAGAAGGGTCTGGGGAAAAAGGGGGCTGCCATCCTTGTCCTGGAAAGGGTTAAGGAGCTGGACTGAATTACAGCTGAAAAATGAATACTAAATACAAGCAATCATTTGCAGCAAAGCAGAGGGAATGATGCCCTCATCTCACCTCCTCTTCCAGTTTGATGATCTTGGCTTGAGCATTGTTCAGTGCCTGGTCCAGGATTTCGATGTGTCTCCGCTGATCCTCACTGGCAGAGTGCACGGCTGCCAATTCCATTTCCAGCTTCTCCCTCTCCTTCAAGTGCTCTTTGTCTGTAACAGAGACAAGAACAAGAGCAGCTCTATCAGAACAGCGCATAGACTCTGGGCCCAGTGCCAGAGGTAAGTTGGCACCATGTTAAAAAACCAAAAACTATGCAAAGCAACAGAGGGTTGGGCTACTCCAGAACAGTGCCTGAGATTCAACTGTGCAGTGGCGTGATGGGCAGAGTCTCTCATATGCCAGAACTCACTAGCCCACAGCCTGGCTTTACGTTACTGCTGATGTTAGAGGTAAATGACTGATCAGGTCCCTTTGAAATCATTGAATGGAAGATGCTACATACAGAAAGTGCAAAGGTGTCAGAGTAAATGCAAATGATACTGTATTCAGTCCATGGCAAAACAAATGAGTAGATAGTGAAGAGCCCCAGAGAGGGCACCTGACAATCCCTAAATGTATCTGTTTTGATGGCTGCTGTATATAGACTCCAGCCTGCCATTAGTGTGCCACAGTGTTTCACAAAATGAAAGGGCAAAGGTGACCAAATTAAACAGGGGCGAGGCTTCCTTTTTTCGAAAACTAGCTAAAAGAACAGAATCACTTCTCACTACATTGCCAGCACAAAGCTGCTTCTCTGCCTCTGCCAACGGATAATAAGCAAAGACCTTTTACTTTCAAGGAAATAATCCAAACCTGCCCAAACACGAAGTCAGGATGCACCAGCAGAAAGGCTCTCAGTGCTTCATTAGTCGGACAGGGGAGCTGATCAAAGTGCCTCACTGACCTGAGCTCAGAATCCTCACCTTCTAATGAACCCTATGTTACCTGTGATTTTATTATTTAAAGGGAAAGGAAGGTAACCTCCAGTAACTGGCATTCTCTTGACCTATAGCCCCTGCATAGCCATAGGACGCACAATAGGGATTTGTAGAAGCAGTTCCAGGAAAGAGAATTTAATCTTTAGTGCCACTTGGGGTCTAGTTGATCCTCTAGTCCAGCATGACCTCTGTGCCCTTCAGCCCTGCCGTGACAGCCAGTGAACTGGCTCTTCTCCTACTATGTGACTGTTCAGATGCCAGTAGTGAGTGATCCCTTCCCTCACAACAAACGTACCAGAAACCACCCACGCAGGCAGCCCTGATGGCAGAGCAAACAAAGCAGTGTCAGACCTCTGGCATGAGTGTGACCCTCTCTATTGACAATCTAATTTCACCATTAGAGCCAGTCGAAAAGTAGAGACATTTTCTGCAAAATTTCCTCCTCTTTTTTTTTTAACAAAATTTCAAATGTTCAAAATTAAAAATGACTTTAAAAAAAATCAAATTTCCCAACCAGCTGTGCCCATGATCTTTCCTTTAACAAGATGGCAACAAGATCTAAGCAACAATTCATAGGCCTACGTAGCATCTTTTTTGGCTAGCTGCCTATTGAGAGTATGTCAATTAATTACAGCCCAGACTCACCTAAGAAACCCTTCCTATGAATGTAAGTGGAGCTACCCATGCATAAAGTTGGCCGCTGGATTGTCTCTTCCCTGAGGGGGGGCAGTTAATTTTTAAAGCTGTGTGGAAGACAGAAGTTCTGTTCCACAAAGAATTTCAAAATCTGGCTTCATTCTGAATCTGAATGAAAATCAATAATTTTGAAATTCTCTGCCAAGGAAAATATGCAAAAAGTTAATTTCAGATCAATTGAAGCATTTTGTTCAGTTTGATTTTGACTCTTTTTCTTTTGTATTATAACATGATATCACACAACGCAAAATTAAAAAACTCAAACAGGGATGTTTAAAAAATTCAAAATGTTTGTTCTGAAAATATCAAAACAGTCTGGTAATTACAGTTAATCATTAGATTATCAGACAACACTTGACAGGGCTCTCGGGCTTCAAGTGCCAAAATCTTTTAATATACAGTAGGGCTGTTGATTAATCGCAGTTAACTCATGCAATTAACTCAAAAAAATTAACTGTGGTTAAAAAAATTAATCGTGATTAATCGCACGGTTAAAAAATTGGAATACCAATTGAAATTTATTCAATATTTTTGGATTTTTTTCTACATTTTCAAATATACTGATTTCTCTTACAAGACAGAATACAAAGTGTACAGTGCTTATTTGATGTTATTTTTTATTACAAATATTTGCACCTTAAAAATGATAAAAGGAATAGTACTTTTCAATTCACCTCATACAAGTACTGTACTGCAATCTCTATCGTGAAAGTGTAACTTATAAATGTAGATTTTTTGTTATATAACTGAACTCAAAAACAAAACAATGTAAAACTTTAGAGCCTACAAGTCCACTCAGTTCTACATGTTCAGCCAATCGCTAAAATATACAAGTTTGTTTACATTTACGAGAGATACTGCTGCCTGCTTCTTATTTACAATGTCACCTGAAAGAAAGAACGGACATTTGCATGGCACTTTTGTAGCCGATATTGCAAGGTATTTATGTGCCAGATATGCTAAACATTCTGGAGGAAATACTTCCATGCTGATGACGTTTGTTTAAAAAATAGTGCATTAATTAAATTTGTCACTGAACTCCTTGGGGGAGAATTGTATGTTCCCTGCTCTGTTTTACCTGCATTCTGCCATATATTTCATATTATAGCAGTCTCAGCTGATGACCCAGCACATGTTGTTGAGTTACGAACACTGTCACTGCAGATTTGACAAAACGTAAAGAAGGTACCTATGTGAGATTTCTAAAAATAGCTACAGCACTCAACCCAACATATTGTGTTCACCTATGTGTCTGATAATTCTGTTCTTTAGTATAATTTCAACCAATTTACCTGGTAGTAACGTCTGATTTACTGGCCTATAATTGCCAGGATCACCTCTAGAGGCTCCTTTAAAAATTAGCATCATATTAGCTATTCTCCAGTCATCTGGTACAGAGGTTGATTAAAGTGATAGATTACATACCAATTAATAGTTCTGTAGTTTCATATTCCTTCAGAACTCCTGGGTGAATCTAATCTTGGTGATATATTACTGCTTTATTTATCAACTTGTTTCAAAATCTCCTCTATTGACACCTCAATCTCAGACAATTCCTCAGATTTATCTCCTAAAAAGAATGGCTCAAGTATGGGAATCGATGCAAAGAATTCATTTAGTTTCTTTGCAACAGCCTTGTGTTCTTTGAGTGCTACTTTAGCACCTTAATCGTCCAGTGGCCCCACTGATTGTTTGGCAGGCTTCCTGCTTCTAATGTACTTTAAATTTTTTTGCTGTTAGTTTTTGTGTCTTTTGCTAGCTGCTCTTCAAATTCTTTTCTGGCCTGCCAAATTATACTTTTACACTTGACTTGCCAATGTTTATGCTCCTTGCTATTTTCCTCACTAGGATTTGACTTCCAATTTTTAAAGGATGCCTTTTTGCCTCTGACTGCCTCTTTTATTCTGCTATTTAGCCCTGGTGGCAATTTTTTGGTCATCTTACTGTTTTTTTATTAGGGTATACATATAGTTTGAGCCTCTATTATGGTGTTTTTAAAAGGTTTCCATCAAGCTTGGAGATATTTCAATTTTGTGACTATTCCTTCTAATATCCATTTAACTTACTTCCTCATTGTTGCATAGATTACCTTTTTGAAGTTAAATGCTATTGGGGTGTTCTTCTTTGGTATTTTCCTCTCTACAAAGATGATAAATTGAATTACATTATGGTAGCTATTACAAAGCAATTCAGCTATATTCACTTCTTAAAGCAGATCCTGTGCTCCACTTAGACCTAATCAAGAATTGCCTCTTCCCTTGTGGGTTCTAGGACTAACTGCTCCAAGAAGTAGTCATTAATAGTGACTAGAAATTTTATCTCTGCATTTTATCCTGAGGTGACATGTAGCTAGTCACTATAGGCAGTAACTAGCTCTCATTATTACTGGGTTTTCTGTTTTTGTAGCCTCTCTGATCTCCCTGATCATTTCCTAATCCCCATCACTGTCGGGTGGGTGGTAGTATATTTCTACTTCTACACTCTTGTTGTTCAAGCATGGAATTTCTATCTGTAAAGATTCTGTGAAACAGTTTGATTCATTTAAGATTTTTACTGTATTTCAGGGTTCGGCAACCCATGGCACACGTGGCAAAGACGGCACGCGAGCCAATTTTTAATGGCACGCTGGAGCCTGCCGGGACTCCAGCATGCCACTAAAAATCCTGCCCAGCCCTGCGCGCTCTCCTCTTCCCTCCACTTCCCCCGTGGGGGCAAGGAGCAGAAGCATAGCCACGGGGTGGGCAAATGGCCCCACTCTCCTGGCACGGCAAGCCGCGGGGTCCGAGCTCCCGGGCTGGAGCGCGGGGCCAAGCGCAGCAAGCTGCCGGCACCTCCCCCACCTTATCCCCTCCCCTGGAGCTCTGCCACCGCCACACCCAGCACTCTGGGGGTTGGCTGCGCGCTCCCGAGGGCACCATTTGGCTCCGTGGGGAGGCAGACACGCTCCCTGCTCAACTGGAGGGGCAGGGCTGTGTGCTCCCGCGGAGCACCATATCTAGCTCTGAGTGGAGCCTCATGGGAAGGGGCCTAGGGCTGGGGGCGTTGGATAAGGGGTGGGGGCAGTTAGGGGACAGGGAGAAGGGTGGGTTGCATGGGAGGGTGGGATCCCGGGGGGGGTGGCTGGGAGGGGGAGTTTGGGGAATTGGGGGGGGGCCCCATTTTGGGGGGAGTCCTGGGTTTGTGAGGGGCAGGGGTTGAATAGGGGTCAGGGCAGTCAGAGGACTGGAGCAAGGGAGGGTCCTGGGGGGGGGGAAGTTAGGGTGGGGGTCTCTGGAGGGGTGGGTCAGGGTCAAGGAGCTGGAGGGGTTGTACGAGTTGGAGTTCGAGGCTCCGTCAGGAGGTAGAGGGTGTGGAAAGGGTTTGGGGCAGGCCAGGGAATGGTGGGGTTGGATGGGTTGGAGTTTCTCGGGATCCTGTCAGGAGACAGGGAGTGGTTGGATAGATGGGAGTCCCCGGGGTCTGGCTGGGGATGGGGTGTGAATAGGGGTCGGGCAGTCACGGGACAGGTAGGAGGTAGAGTCCAGTCTGGGGAAAAGAACAGGAGGCTTAGATAGGAGTGGGGGTCCTGGGGGGCAGTTGGGGGCAGGGGTCCCAGGAGGGGGTAGTCAGTGGACAAGGAGCAGCGGGGTTGAGAGTTTTTAGGGGGGCAGTCACCCAGCACTCTCCCCTGAGCCCTGACCCCCCCACACACACACCACACCCTCTGCCCTGAGCCCTGTACCTCCCTCATACATACCCAGCCCTCTGCTTGACCCCTTCATCCCCCCCACCCGCAACCCTAGCCCTGACTCTGTCACCCCCCACCCATACCCAGCACCCCCTCTGCCTTGACACCTACACCCCCTCACATACCCAGCCCCCAGACCTGACTCCACCCTCTGCCCCCAGCCCTCTGGGTTCTGGCCGCCAACCCCGCACAGCCCACTGCTGGTCTGGGGTTCTGGCTGACGGACCCTTGCCAAGACCAGCAGCGGGCTGAGCGGGCTGGCAGCGTAAGATCAACATTTTAATTTCATTTTAAATGAAGCTTGAACATTTTGAAAACCCTGTTTATTTTACAATACAACATTAGTTTAGTTATATAACATATAGACTTACAGAGAGAGACCTTCTAAAAAACGTTAAAATGTATTACCGGCATGCAAAACCTTAAATTAGAGTGAATAAATGAAGACTCGGCACACCGCTTCTGAAAGCTTGCCAACCCCTGCTGTATTTGATTCTATGTTTTCTTTCAGATATAGTGCCACTCCCCCACAAGCTCAGCCTATGCTGTCATTCCTATATATTTTGTACTCTGGTATTATTATCTCCCATTGATAATCATTGTTCCACCAAGTTTCTGTGAAGTCGAAATATGAATGCTATTTAGGCCCCCTGGCATTAAACTGTCATGTGCTAGGAGATAGTTGGATCAACTCTGGCTTTAAAAGCAATACAGTACATTGGCAACACATATAAAAACAAGTCTTGGACCCACTCTACCATCTTGCACCTGAAGAACTCAAAACATTTTACCTACATTGATTCACTCAGCCGTACTTCATCCCACAAGGCAGGGAAGGGATATGCAATATACAAGAGTGATCATCCATTACTAGGCTGGAAAGCACAAGTTATTTAATAGCTCACAAGGATGTTTCACAGCAGATTAGGCCGTCATTTAACTTGTGCTTGAAAAATGGTGGCTGCATCTTCTATATTTATAAGCACTTTCTTTATTTGGTTAGTTCTGGGTAAAAAAGGACTACTTTTAGTTCTTGTCAAGTGCACCTGAAATATCAAAATTATGCTTTAATGAGCTACAGCACATGCATCTTCCATAAAAGAAATTGCTTCTGCACCTGCATGTTTACTATGCACTTAATAAACTAATTAATATTTCTGTTATTCTAATTCAGGGGTGGGCAAACTTTTTGGCCTGAGGGCCACATCCGGGTATGGAAATTGTATGGCGGGCCATGAATGCTCATGAAATTGGGGTTGGGACGTGGGAGGGGTTGAGGGTTCTAGCTGGGGATGCGGGCTCTGGGATGAGGCCAGAAATTAGGCGTTCAGGGTGCAGGAGGGTGCTCTGGCCTTGGGCACGAGTGCAGGCTCCAGCTGGGGGTGTGGGCTCTGGGGTGGGTCTGGGGATGAGGGGCTTGGGGTGCAGGAGGGTGTTCCAGGCTGGGCCGAGGGGTTCAGAGGCCAGGAGGGGGATCAGGGCTGAGATATGGAGTGTGTGTGTGAGAGCTATGGCTCAGGGTGTGGGCTCTGGGGTGGTGCTGGGGATGAGGGGTTTGGAGTGCAGGAAGGAGCTCTGGGCTTAGACCGACGGGTTCGGATGGTGGGAGGGGGATCAGGGCTGGGGAAGGGGATGGTGGCGCAGGGGGGTGACTCAGGGGTGTAGGCTTACCTCAAGCAGTTCCCAGAAGCAGCAGCATATCTCCCCTCTGGCTCCTGCGCAGGCAGGCTGTTCTGTGCGCTGCCCCATCCGCAGGCACCACCCCTGCAGCTCCCATTGGCTGGAGTGGCACTTGGGGAGGCAGCAACTTGTGGAACGGAGCCCTCTGCTGCCCCAACACAGAGGAGTTGGAGAGGGAACATGCCACTGCTTCCAGGAGCCACACAGAGCGGCCCCCGACCCTGCTCCCCGGCGCTCAAGACTCAGACTCCACTCCCCAGTGAGAGCTCGAAGGCCAGATTAAAATGGTTGACAGGCCAGACGCGGCTCGCAGGCCATAGTTTGCCCACTCCTGTTGTAATTGATCAGTATGCTCAGACTGTTAAGGGATGCTTCTCTTTTATTGTTATAGTTGGAATTATATAGAGTTCCATCCCCTTCCTGTGATAGTCAACCTTCAACGTGTTGAGAATGAGTACAGCTATTTGGTGAGTTTGGACAGATCAAATGAGGAATACAGTGGGGAGGGTGGGTTAGGGTTCTCTCAAAACACACATCTTGGGTTATATATATTTGTAAATATGGTAGTGGCATTCATAGATTCATAGACTCTAGGACTGGAAGGGACCTCGAGAGGTCATCGAGTCCAGTCCCCTGCCCTCATGGCAGGACCAAGTACTGTCTAGACCATCCCTGATAGACATTTATCTAACCTACTCTTAAATATCTCCAGAGATGGAGATTCCACAACCTCCCTAGGCAATTTATTCCAGTGTTTAACTACCCTGACAGTTAGGAACTTTTTCCTAATGTCCAACCTAAATCTCCCTTGCTGCAGTTTAAGCCCATTGCTTCTTGTTCTATCATTAGAGGCTAAGGTGAACAAGTTTTCTCCCTCCTCCTGATGACACCCTTTTAGATACCTGAAAACTGCTATCATGTCCCCTCGCAGTCTTCTCTTTTCCAAACTAAATAAACCCAATTCTTTCAGCCTTCCTTCATAGGTCATGTTCTCAAGACCTTTAATCATTCTTGTTGCTCTTCTCTGGACCCTCTCCAATTTCTCCACATCTTTCTTGAAATGCGGTGCCCAGAACTGGACACAATACTCCAGTTGAGGCCTAACCAGCGCAGAGTAGAGCGGAAGAATGACTTCTCGTGTCTTGTTTACAACACACCTGTTAATGCATCCCAGAATCACGTTTGCTTTTTTTGCAACAGTATCACACTGTTGACTCATATTTAGCTTGTGGTCCACTATGACCCCTAGATCTCTTTCTGCCATACTCCTTCCTAGACAGTCTCTTCCCATTCTGTATGTGTGAAACTGATTGTTCCTTCCTAAGTGGAGCACTTTGCATTTGTCTTTATTGAACTTCATCCGGTTTACCTCAGACCATTTCTCCAATTTGTCCAGATCATTTTGAATTTTGACCCTGTCCTCCAAAGCAGTTGCAATCCCTCCCAGTTTGGTATCGTCTGCAAACTTAATAAGCGTACTTTCTATGCCAACATCTAAGTCGTTGATGAAGATATTGAACAGAGCCGGTCCCAAAACAGACCCCTGCGGAACCCCACTTGTTATACCTTTCCAGCAGGATTGGGAGCCATTAATAACTACTCTCTGAGTATGGTTATCCAGCCAGTTATGCACCCACCTTATAGTAGCCCCATCTAAATTGTATTTGCCTAGTTTATCGATAAGGATATCATGCGAGACCGTATCAAATGCCTTACTAAAGTCTAGGTATACCACATCCACCGCTTCTCCCTTATCCACAAGGCTCGTTATCCTATCAAAGAAAGCTATCAGATTGGTTTGACACGATTTGTTCTTTACAAATCCATGCTGGCTATTCCCTATCACCTTACCACCTTCCAAGTGTTTGCAGATGATTTCTTTAATTACTTGCTCCATTATCTTCCCTGGCACAGAAGTTAAACTAACTGGTCTGCAGTTTCCTGGGTTGTTTTTATTTCCCTTTTTATAGATGGGCACTATATTTGCCCTTTTCCAGTCTTCTGGAATCTCTCTCGTCTCCCATGATTTTCCAAAAATAATAGCTAGAGGCTCAGATACCTCCTCTATTAACTCCTTGAGTATTCTAGGATGCATTTCATCAGGCCCTGGTGACTTGCAGGGATCTAACTTTTCTAAGTGATTTTTAACTTGCTCTTTTTTTATTTTATCTTCTAAACCCACCCCCTTCCCATAAGCACTCACTATGTTAGACATTCCTTCAGACTTCTCAGTGAAGACCGAAACAAAGAAGTCATTAAGCATCTCTCCCATTTCCAAGTTTCCTGTTACTGATGCAGTCCTGTATGGGGATATATGATTTAGGTTGTATTCAGGGTGAATGCACTGTCATTATTCTACGGAAAGGAGGTAGCCCCTCCTCTGGGAAAGTGGGAGGAGGTGGCCCCTCCTCTTCGGGGGAGGTGAAGTGACAATGGGTGAAGAACAGGAGAAACAGAGCACCTGGGAGTAAGCAGAGAGAAAGAGGGCAAGGAGAGAGGGCAGACAGATGGATGGCAGGAAGCTGAGACTGGGAGAAACTGAGAACAAGTGGAGAGGCTGAGATTGGGCAGGACAGAAATGGTCCTATCAGGTTAAAGATGGCTGGTCAAGTCAGTCTGTGTTTAATGGCATGTTCCTGAGTGTCCGTTCCTGTTTGGTCCTGATCAACAGATCTGGTCATCTGGTCTGATTCATGCTGTCCCAGGGACCCAGAACAGGAGAACCAAAGGTCCTTCAAATCCAGTGGGTCTGATCTAATGTGCACCCCTACAAGCAAGCACCACTAGAGACAAGTCTAGCTCTTCAGGAAATCCTGAGAGGCATTTGAGCTCAAAGACTGACTTGGGCATCAGACAGAACCCAGTGAGAGAACTTGGGAAAGGGGACCCTTGAACTAAAAATAATATTATAAAATTATTATTAATAATAAATGACATATAAACTAATAGCCCGTGCAGACAGAGATAGATACAATTTTTTTTTTATTTAGAGGGTTATATGTCACTAAATGCACTTAACAGTAAGTACAGTATGTGTGTAAATCATTATTACTTTTATTATATATATTATTCATATATTTAGTGTTATTAAAAGTAGGTGGAATCCAGTTTGTTCCAGTTTAAATAAAATCTCTGATATGTTATCTTTTTTATTTTGACAACCAGTTGTATTATCTTGTCTAGTATTATACAATCTTTTATCACGGTGCAACACCCTCCCCCCACATCTCTCACACGCCAATAGTATTGTACCACCACTGTGACAGACCATTATTAAATTTTGGTTAGTGGTTTTGGGGCAGGGTGACCCTCAATAAATTTCAGATTATGAACACAGTAACTCTACTCGGAGAGGTCAGGTTACAGATACATCTTTTTCTTATGTGTTTGTACAGTGCCTGGCACCTTGGAGTCCTGGTCCAGGACTGAGACTGCTAGGTGCTACCACAAACACAAATAATAAAATAACTCCACCAGAAACAGACTGTTGTTGACTGTGCTCTGGAACAGAAACATTATACAGAAAGAAGCATTTGCTCGATGCCACCCTAACCCCAAAGGCAAGAAAAAAGTGGACTTGTTTTCAATGTTAATTTTTAAGACCTTAGGGAGAAGCTCTGCCCTTGATTTGCACCCAGGTCATAAATCATGGGAAAGTTTATACTCATATTTTTACCTAGATCACACATTTAACAAATGTTACTGATCTGGGACGAACTGGGAACAAAAATGGGTCACACTTTTTATTAAGGTTTTATTTATAAAAAGTTGTTAAATGATTAATCAACATTTTAACAAATGATTAATCAATTGTTATAAGGTTCAATAGGTTGCTTACAATAGGTTGCTTATTTATAACACCTACTGATGTGCTTATAACCATTAATATATACTACTCATGTCTGGAATATGCTTGTAAGAGCTACTGATCATTTATTAGGTTTATCTGAATATTAATGAAACGAATAATCTGGAGATTCCATCAGTGCATCCAGAACTGTTGTCCTCTCTTCGAAACAAGCAGACCCGAAGTCTTGCAAAATGAAGCCTTTAAAACAAATATTTTTGATTCCTCTAGAATTATCATCATCAATGGGGCTATCAAAATTGACTGGTAGAAGAGAGGGCAGAATTTGCCTCCAAGAGTTTTACTAAAAATATTAATCTCCCTCATTCTGAATCAGAATTTCTTTATGTTGTTTTCACAATTATCTGTTTTTTAACTAATGCGGTGTTTAGTTCTGGTTTATTGCTCTTTACTTATAGCTATTATTTCCAAAGACACCACACAGGGCTCACCTGGCCTTTCTTGAGTGAGACCTACAATAATTATTTGGCTTTCCTTCAGTCTTACATCCCTGACACAGTAAGCTTTCTGATGAGTTTTGTCATGAGCCATTTACAAACACAGGAATCCATTGTTGAAGTTGTTGCCAGTCCTATCATGGACTGACTGATTCACTAGAATGCAGGCTGGGTAACGAGATATGCCTCTTCTGCTCATTCAGCTCCAGCCTTGATCTGATTCACAGAACCTGACCTTAACAAATTGGTAGGGTCATAGGGACACAGGGGTGAAAAGGGATACAGGCCACTTGGATCCTGAACCCCTACCAAAAATGCCAGTATTTGAAGATGGCGCAGAAGGTGGCAGGATGGATGCAGAATTGATGAGCACAAGCTTCCAGAAAGATACTGAAATTCAGACATGGTCATTTCATATGCTGCAAAGACCTTCAGCTGTAAGTTCTCAAAGTACCGGGCTGGGCTTGCACTCCACAAATCCTGCTAATTCAATGGAGGTTGCACTGCTGAGACACAGAATGAGGCTTTAAATATTTTTTTTCTAACTGAAAGGGGCCAAGTTGCCAGGCCTGAAGACCTGATTATCCATCAAAGACATTCAGTAGGACAAGCTTTCACCTTGCTGTTCAGACTGCATGCCTCACTCTGAACTTGTAGTCACTGATCCCAATAGGATAAGACTAAAGCAGGGTCTCTGGATCCAGAAGTCCAGCAGTCTGAGTGGCCTGATGTGCAAAGTGTCATGGAGGAACAAAGTGTTTATTTCTGCCTTCACTGACACAGATGTGACTCCCCATGGGAGGGCAAGTGAGGACCAAACTGGGTACCAAGAGTTTATCTAGGTGGCTGAGAGGGTAATATCAGGGAGCCTACTAGGGCAGAGCAAGAGCAGTAGTCTATGCAGCAAAAGGGTGATTCTTTGAGGCAGGGCAGCAAAGTTTTGGTGAGTCTGGCCCTACTTTCTGTTAATCTGCCCCTGTTTTTATGGCTCAACTTCTATTAACATTCGTCCCTTCACCTCACAGCTGAGAAGGGCTGAGTGAAATTCCCACACTCGCATGTGAACTGGTCAAACCCAGGACTTGAGGGCCTCTGCCTCTGGGATCTATGACCCTCTCTGGGGTATCTTGTTGCCTTGAAGGAGGAAGGATTGCCCAAGGGAGTGTTGCAAGTGGTACAGTTGATGCTGCCACTGACTGTCAAAATGACGTTTCCATGCTGCCTGAGTATATACCCCAAGAGAGCATAAGGTGGTCCTTGAGTCTTTAAACGAGAGCAAGGTTTCAGCTGTCTTTTCCAGAAAAAGCACACAATTTCTATAAGGCACGTCTTCAATAGTCTGCAGCACATCAGAAGCAATGCCTGAATTTTTCAGCCAAGACACCTTCTCCTCGTTACCACTGAGGTCATCTACTCTGGCTGATGTACCTGTCATGTACAAAGCTGACGGCAAGGAGATCTTGGCCACCAAATAGAAATCAGCTCCCAATGCTCAAAATTCCTCCCTGGAAGTTTCAGGGAACTGGTGTACAAATTTAGACACAGTTGTCCAATTAATAAAATTGTACTTGGATGGCAATGCTGGTTCACAGTACACATTTGCAGGGAAGAGGAGGTATAGATTTTTTTTACCAATTAAGTCCATCCTCTTGGATTCCTTGTCCTTGGGTGCAGACTTACACCTGCCCTGCCAAGCACCATCATTCACCACAGTCACAACCAGGGAATTAGACAACAGAAGCCTCAAAACCCTGCATAGGTACAAAATAGTGTTTCTCTGAATGCTTCACTGCAGGTGGCACTGAAGCCAGCACTGAACTCCAAAGGATGTTTTCAGGCTCCAGGAGTTCATTGTTAATAGGGAGGGCTACCCTCCCCAGGGAAGAAAGCTGAAGAATATCCAGTAGTTTGTGAGTATTCTCCTGCAGGTATGCTGCCTGGATGTCCAAAGTAGCAGCCACACATTGCAAAAGGTCCTGGTCAGCCTTCAAGTCCTAAGGCGTTGAGGGAGAAGAGGAGCCTGGGACCCTCAAATCATCAAGGGATAACGATGAAGCCGCAGTTCCACTAGGGATGGGTCCTGCCCTGAACTGTCAGATCTGGACAGGACAACTCTGAGAAGAGAAGCTCAACCAATGTCTGAACTCGCAGTGGAACACCACCACCACCAACAACCTATCCCATGATATTGCTCTGGAACAGGGTGAGGAATGTGACTTCTGAGATTGAGGACCATCCCACAGATTCCAAGGAGGTCATTGGGAATACAGGTAGGGCACTGGTAGCCAGGAGACTCTGGGCGAGGGGCCCCTGTCTCTGTACCAGTGCTCTTCAGAGAACTGTTCTCAGCATCGGTCGGGTGAGGGAGAACAGGAGAAAGACCCCAACCTGAATCCTCAGGAGCCCTGGGTCTCTGGGGACAGTGATGAAGCTAGCCTTGATGATGCAAGGAGCTGGTCTGATTCACCTGCTACCTAGTAGGAAAGAGGTACCAGTACTGCTGATGAAATTGGCACAGTCGACACCAAATACACAGTTACATCCGGTGCCGGGAGCGGTGTTGGTACTGACGTCAGCAGCAGTGCTGATGCAGCACATGGTGCTGAGATGAAAGATAGGATCTGCTGTCAAGACAACATCAGTGCTAAGGAGTGCACCAGAGAGAGGAGGTTCTCAGTGCCAGGCCCAGCACCAGCCTCAACTCTGCAGTCTGTGGCAGGTGGAAATCAGGCTGTGTTGTCCATGGACCCCAAGATTCTGAGACAAGCACAGACAGTGCCAACAAGGTCATAGATGTCATAACCCCAGCAAAGTCCTGGATGAGTGGGAAGCCCAGAACTGATAGGCAGAGTAGATTACTGCTGCCTGGTATACTGTCAATGTGTAAACACCCAGTGCTGGCATCACTATTGTCGGTACCAGACCCCACGGATGCTCCAGAGCTGGAACCAGAGTCACCGGTAGGGTTGCCAGCCCTCTAGGATTGTCCTGGAGCCTCCAGGGATTAAAGATTAATCTTTAATTAAAGATTATGACATCTGCTGAAACCTCCATGAATATATCCAACCAAAGTTCACAATCCTAGTCACCAGTATGGGCTCCCCCATACTTCTACACGGTACTGGGGAGCAGTGTGAAGGGCCTGCTCCATCCCACGTGCCGGCAGTTGCACAGCACCAGGCCATACTCCTCTTAGACAAAGAAGACCTGGAGCGGTCCCAATTGGTCTTATGAGACCTTATCCTCGGCACACTCCAGGAAGCTGAACAGCTTATTCATCTCTTGGGAGAGACGCCAGCCCTGCAACACAGAGCAGCGTCACTCACTGAAAACCACACAGAGCTCCGACTTCAGCTACAGGCAGTGAGAGGAAACTGTACCTCATATAGCCAGGGGAAGGGCTACAACCACAAGCACTGTGTGCTGCCCTCTTAGGGGTACTATGAGGCAAAATTCTCAGGTTCCAGTGCACTGGGAGCACACACACATAAGTGGAATACACGGCTGCATCTACTTGAAGAACACTACTTCTGAAACCTCTAGAACTATTTCATATTTATTAAGCACTGTACAAGAAAGAAAAAGTCAACACATTATAGATAGGTGGGCATGGAATGAGGCTCCTGCCTTATAGATTGCACACACTGTGCAATGCAGAGCGTTCTACTGTTGCCAGCAAATAACAGCACATGGTAGAATTTCTTTGTTTTCCTATTTCTCTTTTTTTTTTTAATGTAGGAAATTTCATATTAAAAAAACAATGTTAGAAGAAAACGACAGTTGCAAAGTGAATCATCCACTGACTAAATTAAGGCTGTCTGTGCAACTTGAACTCTGCCCTCCTGGGTACATTGTTATGCAGTCAACGCTATACAGTCACATGCTATCATCCAACACACACAAAAAATGAAGACTAAGTCATATACAGGACATTTGCTTCAATTGCATCAAATCTGACAAGGTGCTGTATAACACCAGGGAGGTTTTCAACACCCTGAGTTTCCACTGAAGCTCGTTTGATACAGCTGGTTGGAAATTTTTCATCAAAATGGGGTTTTGACACAAAACTCTGGTTTTGTAGACATCGAAACATTTCAGAAAACGTGTTGAGTTTGACAACATTTTGTTCAGAAATAAAAGAAAAAATATTTTTATAACATCAAAACATCCCATTTCAAAATTTTCAGAATGGAATATTTTCATTTTCCATTTCAATATGACTTTTTTAAAAAACAAAATTAGTTGTTTTTAGATTAATTTTAAAAAAAGATTTTAAAGGTCAAAATCAGAATAAATGTTGTGATTTTATTGAAACAAAACATTCTGATTGACCCAAAACTATTTTTTTTCCAGAATTTTGTTTTTGTTCTGTATGAGAACAGTACAGCATTCCACCAATATAGAAACCTAAAATGGTGAGGAAATGCATGGCTGGGATGTCACAAGAAGTTGTACGACCACTGTTCCTTCCATTCCCTTCTGCAAAGAAGGGGCCAAATTCTGCTCTCATTGATATTGGTATCTATCCTGAGCCATTCCAATGAAGTCAGTGGAGGTTACTCTGAACCTATCCCAACTGAGAGAAGAATTTGGCCTCTCTGAGACGTGTGTGTTCTGGGACTATCCCTCCAAGCAACATTTTACATTTAAAAGTAAATATTTACTAAAAATGAGCTAATTTTGTGTGTACCGTTAACTCCTGTTGCATGGCTCTGATGCACAGAGAAACAACAGGCTACAGAACCTAGTCTGGTAGCTGAAATAAAGTTACACAACGAATTACTAAGTAAAACCTAACCACAAAGGCAATCAAAAATGATGATTAAGCTCCCTCTGCCACTTCAGTTAAAAACTGTATCTTCAGAAGAGATGAATGCAGTACTCACTCTGAGAGGCATAAAAGCCCTCTGTTGCCTTATCTTCATGCCCATCAAATTCTCTGCTGGCTAGCTGCCTATTGGCAGTCTCCAGTCGGTCTGCACATAAACAGGAAATACTTTAAGTATAAATATATGTATATAAAATTATAGGCCAACAACCAAGAAAACACATGCTAGCAGCATGGTATAAACAGAAGCTCAAAAAGGAGATAGTAAAATAAAGAGGCTGAGGTACATATCAGTGAGGGATGAGCCCTGGACTCCTACAGAAGAGCAATCTTTTAGTTTCTGGTTGGTAAGGAGATGTTTATTGGCTGGCAGAGTTCAGGCCTTCATAGATTTGAAAGCCAGAAGCAACATTGGATCGAGTTAGACTGCCTGCATAACACAGGCCACAGAGTTTCACCAGTGGTTCCTGTCTCAAGCCCAATGACTTGTGGTTGAGCTAGAGCAGTCTCTCTCAACCTTTCTGATACCTAGGACCAGTTTGTTGCCTTCCTAAACTGTGTCAGGGAGATCTCAGGGACCAGTCATTGAGGAAAACTGAGCTAGAGGATCTCTTTGAGAAAGACTCGATTTAAAGCTGTCAAGTGAAAAAGAATCCACTACATCCCTGAGTAATGTGTTCCAATGGTTAATTGAATTCCCTGTTAAAGTGTGCCCCTTATTTCCTGTTTGAATTTGTCGTGCTTCAGGAGATAAAAGGCTGAATTTAACAGTACAGGAAATAGGAGACCTGAATGCCTGCAGCACTGTGGATCACAGTACGAAGTACTCTAATGTGGATGCTTGTGGTCTTCAGGCAAAATTCAGCTCCAGGCTGAGGGCCAACACAAGGCCTATGCTTTAGCCCCAATTAAGAGGACGACAGGGCAATGAAATGGTGCCTAAGCATTGTACCAGCTTCTGTAGAAGGGTTAACCTCACCCTGTAAGTGCAAGGGCAATCCTGCTGTGGCTGGTAGCGCTGTACTCCACAAACGGGATGGCCTCACTCCTGACCAGCAGCTAGTGCCAGAGTAGCAACAGTGCTGCTTTGAACTGTGATTCCCCTTAAAGGGACATGTGATACCCTCCTCCACCACCACTCAGGCACTACTCATTCTACCTCCCTGCACCCCACTGTTCCATCGGCTCTAACCTTACTGCCTCTTCACTTCCATTTCTCCATCTGTAAAATGGTGACAGTCAAACTTACCAACCTCCAGCTGTGCTGAGTAAATCATGACTCCATTTTTAAAGGGCCTCCATTGGACAAATGCACAAAGAGGAATCTGTGCACACTCAGTGGATAGTTAGGCACACAATTATACAACATGCACATCCATTTGCACTCACAAAAGGGTGTCTACAAATGTTGCCTATTCAATGGGAAGCGCTTTGAAAATTTGGCTTTTACATGCCTGTAATGCATTTGAGACTAGGGCTGTCAAGTGATAAAAAAAAATTAATCACAATTAAACGTGGATTAACTGTTAAACAACAGAATACCATTTATTTAAATTTTTTGAATATTTTCTACATTTTCAAATATATTGACTTCAGTGACAACACAGAATACAAAGTGTACAGTGTTCACTTTATATTTATCTTTGATTACAAACATTTGCGCTATAAAAAACAAAACCAATAGTATTTTTCAGTTCATATCATACAAGTACTGTAGTGCAATCTCTTTATCGTGAAAGTTGAACTTACAAATGTAGAATTATGTACAAAAAACCTGCATTCAAAAATAAAACAATGTAAAACTTTAGAGCCTACAAGTCCACTCAGTCCTACTTCTTGTTCAGCCAGTCACTCAGATAAACAAGTTTGTTTACATTTGCAGGAGATAATGCTACCCACTACTTGTTTACAATGTCACCTGAAAGTGAGAACAGGGGTTCACATGGCACTATCGTAGCTGGCATCGCAAGATATTACATGCCAAATGCACTAAAACTTCATACGTTCCTTCATGCTTCAACCACCACTCCAGATGACATGCCTCCATGCTAATGAAGGGTTCTGCTCGTTAACGATCCAAAGCAGTGCAGACTGACACATGTTCACTTTCATCATCTGAGTCAGATGCCACAAGCAGAAGGTTGATTTTCTTTTTTGGCAGTTCGGGTTCTGTAGTTTCTGCATCAGTGTTGCTCTTTTAAGACTTCTGAAAGCATGCTCCACATCTCATCCCTCTCAGATTTTGGAAGGCACTTTAGATTCTTAAACCTTGGGTCCACTGCTGCAGCTATCTTTAGAAATCTCACATTGGTACCTGCTTTGCGTTTTGTCAAATCTGCGGTGAAAGTGTTCTTAAAATGAACAGTATGTGCTAGGTCATCATCCGAGACTACTATTGTATGAAATACATGGCAGAATGCGGGTAAAACAGAGCAGGAGACATACTATTCTCCCCCAAAGAGTTGTCACAAATTTAACACATTACTTCCTTAATGAGCATCATCAGCATGGAAGCATGCCTTCAGGAATGGTGGCCGAAGCATGAAGGGGGATACGAATGTTTAGGATACCTGGCAATATCTTGCAATTCCGGTTACAAAAGTGCCATGTGAACACCTGTTCTCAATTTCAGGTGACACTGTAAATAAGAAGCCAGCAGCATTATCTCCCATAAATGTAAAAAAACTTGCTTGTCTTAGCAATTGCCTGAACAAGAAGCAGGACTGTATGAATTTGTAGGCTCTAAAGTTTTACTCTGTTCTGTTTTTGAGTGCAGTTATGTAACCAAAAAAGTCTACATTTGTAAGTTGCACTTTCATAATAAAGAGGTTGCATTATGGTACTTTTATGAGGTGAACTGAAAAATATTATGTCTTTTGTTTATCATGTTTACAGTGCAAATATTTGTAATAAAAATAAATATAAAGTAAGCACTGTATTTGTATTCTGTGTTGTAGTTGAAATCAATATATTTGAAAATGTAGAAAAACATCCAAAAATATTTAATAAATATTCTGTTGTTTAACAGTGCAATTAAAACTTTGATTAATCATTATTAATTTTTTTAATCATGATTATTTTTTTGATTTGATTCTAATCACATGAGTTAACTGCAATTAATCGACAGTCCTATTTGAGACATATTTTATATTATATATTACATTATATTATATACCTTGCTGTTGAGCTCATTATAGACAGATTAGATTTGTAGACTGGGTAGAATAACCTTTAGATGTTGACTGCAGAGTTTATAATTTTGGTCTTCAGGTTAAATTGGTGTTTTAAGAATTAGAACAACAATCCAATGCTTTAAGTTGTCTCATGTAGTTTGCTGGGGTACTCGTTTGTAACTTGGAAAATAAGAACATTTTTATCCTTTACGAACAAATAGAACTTGATTTCTAAAGCAGTTTATCTAAAACACATGAAAATCAGTTTGTCTAAAGCCTGAGGCTGGCGATTAGGAGCTTGACAATTGAGCAATGATACAGCATGTCACTTAGGGCGAAAAAAAGTGTAAAGAACTTAACATACCACGGAGATCCCTGTTGAAATCATGAAGTCTCCTAATTTCTCCTTCAAGCTTGTTTCTCATGGCCTTGTCCAGAGACTCTCTCTTAGTGGTGGTCTTGACCAGGCCCTCATAGGCTTCTGAAATCCTCTGAATTTCTATTTCAAACTGAAAGGAGAGAGACCTCCCATTAAAGCAGGGCAGGAATGTAT
This sequence comes from Chelonoidis abingdonii, assembly GCF_003597395.2. Lineage (NCBI taxonomy): Eukaryota > Metazoa > Chordata > Testudines > Testudinidae > Chelonoidis > Chelonoidis abingdonii. The sequence goes on from NC_133769.1 coordinate 346,413,993, forward strand.
GTTATTCTGACACTCGCTTGGAGCGTTTCCCAGGGGGTTTTGTGTGCCGGGGCGATGCACGTTCCAAGTTTCACACAAGCATGATTCTATAATAAGAATTTGTATAGACAGATGACAAAGCTGATCCCTGTGCTTTTTGAACATCCCTATTGCACTGAGCAATCAACTTCCCATCTACCCCAAAAACATTCTGCTACAATAGCACAGGCCAATGCTCAGAGAAATGCTTCCAAGCAAGCTCAAGGGGTGGGGTTATGTGACATAGTGGTTTGATTTTTTTTCATAGAATATCAGGTTCGGCAGGGACCTTCAGGAGGTCATCTAGTCCAACCCCCTGCTCAAAGCAGGACCAATCCCCCTGCAGATTTTTGACGCAGATACCTAAATGGCCCCCTCAAGGACTGAACTCACAACCCTGGGTTTAACAGGCCAATGCTCAAACCACTGAGCTATCCCTCTCCCCATAAAACATCTAATTACAAGGTGAAATTCAACACTATTTATGTTGTTTTGTTACTTGCATATTTTTATTAGCCAAATTGTGGCTCAAGTTGTTAACGAATATATTTCTAATTTAACTAATCGACTGCACATTATTATTCCAAAAATAGGTATCAAGTTAATTGCAGTTCTGAACTTACCCAGCAAGGTAACAAAAGCCGGGAAGTATAATCTTTCTGCTTTACACAGAAATTATTCTTTTAAGGAAGCACTGAAGTCTCTAACAATCAAAATGTAGCAGACTGCTACCCACAATATAAACCACGATTGTTCTTATAGATCCTAATTCATCAAAGTAAAATGTTCAGCTTATCCAATTGCAATTTTCCCTTTATATTTCCTAAATAAAACAAAACATATATTTATATTTTTTCTTTTTAACCCACTTGTGTTTTAATCTAGGATTTAAAGACTGAAGAAAAACACCTTTGGGTCCTGACTTAATTGTTAAACTTATTTTATAGGCTAACCAAGGTGTAAACCCAGAACAATTAATGATGTCAAACTTCAGCTACAGAGGCTTCCCCCACTTGAAAGCTGTCCTCAGGGGGTGCTGAGGAAATATGCACATTAGAATGGGCTGAATTTTTTCTTAAAAACGGGATTTGGGAGGCATGATTTATCACTTCCCCACTAAGGATGAATTCCAAATGCAAAACTTCGCTCTGAACACCAGATCCCAAATGTGAATGTCTTGGGTCACATTCAGACCTCACATCAGTTTGAAGCTATTGTAATCCACTGATTTCAGTGGAGTAACTCCTGATTTATACTAGTGTAAGTGAAGACCAGAATCTGGCCCCTTGTCTTTCTAACACACTGTTTCCAAACACCAGTAGGTCACAGGAGAGCTCTAAGTGGTTTGTGACGGCCAGGGCTGATTACTAGGTACTGACCTAGGCAAACATATACTTCTCCTGCTCTGGTGCCAAAGGGAGGGCCTGGATGGGTGAGGAGGAGAGGGGTGAGCACAAGCCCACCCCAACTCAATCCACAGTATAAGCTCCTACCCAGCATGGCTGGGTCTGGATCCTGTTCCGGGCATTGCAGCATGGGACATGCGCTCGCAGTGCCATTCAGGTTTGGCCCCAAGGGGCAGGGGAGGCTCTATGTATTTTGCCGCCCCAAGTATGGCAGTCAGGCTGCCTTTGGCGGCATGCCTGTGGGAGGTCTGCTGCTAACACGGATTCAGTGGCTTGCCTGCAGGAGGTCTGCCGGTCCCACACCGTTGCGCCACCAAATCGCCACCAAATTGCGACCGAAGCCGCGGGACCGGTGGATCTCCACAGGCAAGCTGCTGAAGGCAGCCTGACTGCCACCCTCACGGCGACCAGCAGGCTACTCCCCACGGCTTGCCGCCTCAGGTACATGCTTGGAACGCTGGAGTCTAGAGCTGCCCCTGCCGAGGAGCTGCGGCTGCAAGGTGAGTGGGGTTGGGCTCGCACTCCAACTCCCGATCCTCCTGCACCCAGGGCTTCCCCTCTGCATCAGGCCAGGATTAGGGTTATGGTGCTGGGACAGAGGGTGCATATATATAACAATAGATTGCAAAAAAAGACAAAATGTAGTTGGTGGGTCATCGCAGTAAGAAGGTTGGGAACTTCTGCTTTAACGGACTGAAGCAAAAGCCAGGATTTGAACATTCTTGCACTTGGACTGTTGAAATCTAGATTCCAACCCAAACTTAGGCAAATTGCAGAGGCCTGAATGCACAAAAGTAATTTGGCATGGGGACACTGAGCAGATTCACAAAGCCTGAGGTAGCATCCAAGCTCCTATACAATAAATGGGGAAAGACAGGCAGCTTGGACTGCAACTCACAAAAACCAGCACACTAGGTGAGAAGCAGCCTAAGCTAGCCAATGGGAGATGCCAATGAGATGGGTTGTGCTAAATCCCACCCAGACTCAGAGGTAGGTGCCTAAAACCAGGCTGTAGGGAGGCACCTCGCTCTACTTGGGATTCTCAACTGTAAATCCTCTCTTGGTGGTAGGCACCTATGTTGTTAGTAAGGGGGAGGAGAATGGTTAGGGTACTCACCTAGGATGTGGGAGACTCCTGGCTAAAGCCCACTTCCACCCGAAGGAGAAAGGGGATTTGAACAAGGAACTACCATCTCTTAAGTGAGTGCTCTAACCACTAGGCTATGGGATATTCTGAATGTGGGGCTTCCTCAGTTTCTCCAGTGGAATCTGGTGCACTATGGCTAAATAATTAGCATCACTGAAGCAGGGAGACTGAATCCTGAGATACAGGTCTCTGCCTGTCTCTCGTTATTTGTTCCAGAAAGTAAGCACAAGCATAAAAACGACTCTAATACCCTGGTGGTTAGGGCATCCAGACACCTAGAGGGAGGCAACATGCAGTAGCTCAGAGGCAAAGACATAGGTGCCTTGGCAATTTCTACTGCCAAAACTTAGGTGCTGAATAAGTTTAGGTGCCTACAGGATTCAGCAGGAGTTTAGTACATCGCAGTGGCACCAAAACGGGGGACTCAGGGGTCTAAAACAGGATTTTAGGTACTTAACTCCTTTTGTGCATTCAGGCCAGGACAGATTTGGTATTCAAGCCATTACAGAGAAAGGCTTAAGCTGTGTACTCAGATCCCTATCTGGTCCAAGAGTGCTAGGAAGGGAGTCAAAAGCAGGGTTTGGTTTGCAGTGTCGCTGAATCTCATGATAACTAGCTCCTGGAGTGCTGGGATCATGACAGGCTCTCAGCTTTCATTAAAAAAATTCCCCTCTCACCGCTATGGGTGGTATGTGTCTTCCTCAACCTCGGGTCCTCTACCAGAGGCCTGGGAGTTTGAGGGTTCTGCGCAGTATCTTAGCTGTATTACTCTTAGCAATGCACTCTTGCACTGGAAAGACGAGTCTCTGATCGCTATAGTTACACCTGGACTTTTCTGATTGGCAGCCACACTCTACGGACCTCAAGCTAGGAGTTCCACAGCCGCCCCGAGGTGCTCCTAAACCACAACTGGGACACTTTGGCTTCACTTCAATCCCTTTGAGTTCCTCTTTAGTTGTCTGGGTACTAATCTCCGCTTCTCATATTCCTGGTTTCCTGATGTTAGCTGTCACCTGGCACTTGCTATATCTATCACACTAAAGTGGTTTCTGCTCCTTGTCTACATCCAATGATGTTGGTTGATGGCCAGTATGCCTGTCCCACTGGATCTGGATCTTTAGGCCCTGCTATTAGCGCCGGGAGATAAACCCTATACAACACAACAAACCATTTCACCTGCTGGAATATCCCATTGGAGCACATCGGGTTCGGGGTTGGGAGGAGAAGACGGTCCTGCTGATATTTGCGCAAGTGTAGTGAGGGGTATGGGGAAGCGAGTGAACACAGGGAAGATGATGGAGCGAGACGAGCGGGCCTTGGAGAATGAGAGGGCGACCTAGATGGGGCCAGGGCACTATGAGAGCACGTTCTGTAACCGACAAATGCTAAAGCCACCTGGTTGGTTGGCCGGGTTGCACGAGGTCGTAAGGTTGTTCTTGTATTTTTTGTGGCACGTAGCGCTATCTTAACAGCCTGCAACTAATATGTTTGGGACTGTTCATGAAAGGCCTCTCTGCAGCAGTCTGCACCTGGGTCACTCCTACTAAGTGTGGTTCACCACCCTGCTTCAAATAAATATGGATCTGGCTACGCTCAGTTGCTGTTCCTGGCTGTGCTGAATGAATCCAGTTGCAGTCAGTGCTTGTCTTTTGAGTCCACACACCTGGAGAGGTCCCAGGGTGATAATGTGACAATTTCCCACACAATCTTTGCTGTCCCAGCCTTCAAGCCTTATAGTATCTGAGTTCGATGGTTACATTCCCTACAGTCTGGGTTTTGTCCTTGCACCACCATGTGCAAACGTGCTATCTCTGGCATTATGGAGATCCTTCCTCACCATGTCTGCTGCTTGCCAAGCAGTTTCAAGGCCTAATCACGTTCACTACAGCTAAGCTCATAACTTTTGGGGAACATCATTAGAATTGTTCACACTCAGAAGCCATCGAGATGTTCGACCCGGGTTTTCGAATCTCAGGACTATGTTTGGCGTTGACGCTCACACAAGCCCCAGCCCGCCTTCTTTCCAGCTGGTTTAATACCAACGTCTCGGGTGTGACTTGGGGTGGAAACCATCCGTGCATTGTGACGGAGCTTCCGGATTCCACACTCGCCGAAAGCCTCCATGTCCTCACCCTTTGCCACTCAATATCCGGCGGGTACCTGATGAACTGCAGGGCTATTGTTGATAGCGTGAATACTGTATCTTCCCACTGAGCTGGATTTACACGGAACACCTGTCTTATCCTTTGGATGATACTTGAGATGTTGCCGTCCCTTCCTTGCATCCTCAGTCATGGGTTAAATGTGACTAGTGGGAGCCCAAGCGTAACTACATGTAGCGGCTCTGTATGTCTGCTACATACGTGCCCGCGGGCTAGTTCACACCATCAGTCTTGATACTTTCTCTCTTCACTACATCCCCACCACCCACTTCTCCATTCCGACATGACATCCCCAGACATACTCCTCACTGTAGATTACCGCGTCAGGTGAGACTCTAGGCAGTCGACTGTCTTCGTTCCATTCTTAGCATACAGGCTTGATGTCATCCATGTAGAGGAGGTGGCTGATTGGTAGTTCCACTCCTGAACCTGTACCCGTATCCAGTCCTTGTGATTATCTGGCTGAGGGGGTTTAAGCCTATGCAGAACAGCAGCGGGACAGTGCATCACCCTTGGTATCATGCCGCACTTTGATGGAGCCATTGTGCAAGCTGCCTTGAGTTGACTTCCGTGGTTGTCTTCCATAGTCCCATTGAGCTCTTGAGGAAGTCCTTACGTGTCCGTTGACTTTGTATAGTGCCAGACATTCACAGATCCACGTGTGCGGCATTGAGTCGTAGGCTTCCTGAGTCAATCCAGGCTGTGCTCAGATTGGTCTGGTCTGACCTTGAGTCTTGGGCGACTGCTCTATCTAAGAGCAACTGGTGTTTTGAGCCTGGTTTGTTCCCAATGCCCTTCCTGAGCTGTGTCAGTACTGGCCCATGTGGTCCTGTAGCTGGCACTTGATGCCTGATAGGACTTTCCATGTTTGGGGGAGCAGGCAGGTTATTGGCCGGTAGTTGGACGGCCTCTGTCCCCTTGCAGGGGTCTTTCATGATCAGCACTGTGTCCTTCCTTGTGTTAGCCAGTTTGTGGTGGGAGCCTGCTGCTAGCAGCTGGTTCATCTTGCCTGCTAGGCGTTCATAGCGACTGCTATTAGTTTCTTTAGCCAGTAGGTTGTGATCATATCTGTTCCAGGTGCTGTCCAGCTCTTCATGTTCTTGACCCGCTGCTGGATCTTCTACTGTGATGGTGATGGTTTTTCTGTTCTGGAGATGCTGTGCTCTGTTCTCAGGCCTGCAGCCACTCTTGCACTGGTGTTATGAGGTCTTCTCTTTCTCCATAGTTTCTTCCAGTCCTGTTCATTTTCTGCTGCTGGGCGGCCTTGCTGTTATTGTGTTGTTGCACTGCAGTTGGGAGTAACCCTTGGGATGGTTCTTTTGGAGAATTACGGGCATTTACTTTTTTGGCCTCTGCTTTCTCTAGTGATCTCCTTAGCCGTGGTAGCTAGTGCTGTGAGCCTTTGTTAGCAAGTCTCTAGGGCTTCAGATGGAGTCAGGTCCTTGTATTTTTTCAGTAGCCGAGTCTTATACCTTAATCTCTACACTTCTGTAGTTCCACCCAGGTGACTAACTTCTCACCCGAGCCGCCTTGATCTTAATCCTCCAACCTCATTTTCAGGTGGTACTACTGTTGTTTCTCTTGACCGTGTAGCCAAGCAATCTCCAGGATTACAGAGGCTGTAGCGTATACAGTATTGGTTTGAGTATGTGGTAGTAGGGATTGTATGAGGCTCTATTGGCATCTTCTAACATACTATCTGATGTACTTCTCCCACTGAGCCTTGGTAATCGTCCTCGAGGATTGACTGTAGCTAGTTTTTCCATGATCTTATGCGCCTCATTCAGCTCTGTGCTCTGCAATGGAGGGGTGGGCAATGGAAGTTTTCAGCTTCAGGTGTGGGGGCTGCACATCCACTTGTTCTTCCAGGTCTTCTTGAGTCTGGGAGTAATGTTGGAGTTGGTCTATCTCAAGCTGTGAGAGCAGCTCTCTTTATGATGTTGAAGCATTGGGTAACTAGCTGTTTCTCACGTAAAGTAGGTCTTTTTGTTCATCCACAGTCCCATCATGAACGTTTCATATAGCCCCTCTCATTAGGTCTACTGTTGCAGTAGCATTCCATCAGTTCCAGTTCTCTTGTCTCGTCCATGAATGGTTTGTTCCAGTAGCCCACTTATCGTCAGATTGTCCTGGTTTCCCTCAAACATCTGGCGCGGGACCTTGTTAATCCGGGCCGACGGTCCGAGCCGGCATGACTCTCCTAGTTCGTGTCACTCTCATATTTGAGGTAGGCAGGTGAAGCGTTAGGGGGTCTTTTGCCCAAGGACCCCTACTGGAAAGTTGGGTACCAACCGGGATTTGAACCTCGGTCTCTCGTATCAAAGGGCGGTCTCCCGTATCAAAGGGTGGCGCTCTTAACCACTACACTATCTATCTATCTATATCTATATATATATCTATATATATAAATAAATAAAAGAACTGAATCCTCAGCTGGTGCAAACCATCATCGTTCCAGTGAAGTAAGTGGTGCTATGCTGATTTACACCAACTGAGTGTCTGGCTCTATATTTATAGACCTCACGGTTGTGGAGAAAAGCAGGAAAACAAGAACCCTAATAGCTCAAAAATCGGGAGGCAAATTAAAATAACTCAAAGTTATCATTTGTTACAATCTCATGAGATTTTAGCCAATCTCAACATATTCAGGGCCTGACTCAGGATTTTGGGACACTTGAGGTTGGCAATTTTGGATCTGGACCCATCTCTCCTTATAATAGAGCCTATCTGGCATGAAAACTAGAGTTAGGGTATTCTCTGATGCTGCTTGGACTTGATGCTACCAGCTGCAGCAATGGCAAAGAAGAGGCCCTGCTACAGTAATGTATTGGCGTTGTTCAAAATGTTTGCAGTGGAACTCGAAACTAGTGAAACTGGCCAGGTTTCGCATTTTGTCACAAACTCAAACTTTCATCCAGATTCCTCAAAAGGTCTGCGAATGTTTAGAGCCCCCAAGTCCTGTGATGTGTCACTTTGCAGAGTTGGGATGTGGAATGAGCCAGAAGAAACTCAGCCATTTTGACTGACTTTTGATTTCAGTTTATTTAAACCTGAAAGTGAAGGTAAAACTCCGGGGGTATAAATCTATGTTAATGGAAACTAACCAGGACCTAATCCAAAGCCTAATGAAATCAATGGAAAATCTCCTATTATCTTCAAGGGCTTTGGATCAGGCCTCAAACTCATCAAATATCTAACTTTCATGGTCATTTAACAATTACCAGGCACTGCTCATCTCTACTCAACATTTTTAAAAGGTCATTAACAAAGCTACCTAATGTCCTTTGCTTCCCGAGTGATGCCCAATTCCGCACAACACAGAGAATCCAATGGGCTTGTTGTAATGTGAGCAGCTCACTTTGATCTGAAACACTGTCTTACTGCTACCACAGATTAGTATCCTGACTTTTTATTTTGTTTTTAAAAAGCAAGAACTCCAGGAAGCAGCATTATTTTTCAGCTAATATCATCTTTAAAAAGTGGCCTCTCTCTTTAGCACAACTGAGACACACCAAAATAACAGGAGCATTTCGAGCACAAGAGACTGCATGCTCAAAATAACTCTGAATAAATCTTGCCACATTACTTTGTTGCTAAAAGAAAACCATCTTGTACAGGAAAAGAGTTTATTTTTTACTCTTTCCTGCACTAAAACTGGAGAACTTATCAGCAATCATTTACTTTCCAACTGGCAATGGGCAAACACGCTTGGATAAAATAAGACACCCCAAAGAATCTTTGTCCAAAATTCAACCCGAATCTTTACTGCGGTTCAAAAATGTCTGGACAACTTTTTTTTTCATCTTCTGTAACCCAAATTTGGACCAAAATTTCACAAGAAAGGCTGTTTTGGACGGGATGACAATCACTAGAAATCTCAAGAGAAAGCCTGTTCTTGCAAGTTTTGCAGAATCAAACCAATGCTTTACTCAATAATAATACATAACACCCTTACATTGCCTTCCCTCTGAAGATAACATAGTGCCTTACAAAGCAGGCATAGATTTCAAAGCTAGAAGGGCCCATTATGATCATCCAGCCTGACTTCTGCCATAACACAAGCTATAGAACTTCACTCAGCAGCGCCTGAGCCACCCCATCACTTCTGGCTGGATTAGAGCAGATCTTTTAGACTGACATCCTGTCTTAATGTAAAGACTTCAAGTGATGAAGATTCCAGCACACCCTGATTAATTACACTTAGTGTAAAAATCAGTGCTTATTTCTAGTTTGAATTTATCTAGCTTCAGCTCTCAGCCACTGGAGCTTATGTCATGTCTTTGTTGCCAGATTAATGAGCCCTTTGCTATCAGAAATTTTCTCCCCAGGTAAGTACATATAGACCTTGTTGAAACCACCTCTTAGCCCTCTATTTACCAAGCTAAACAGATTGAGCTCCTCCAAGTCTCTCATAGGAAGGCAGGTTTTCCAGACCTCAAATCATTCCTGTGTCTATTTTCTGAACCCTCTCTAATTATTCAACATCCTTTTTAAAGTACAGACACCAGAACTGGACACAGCATTCTAGTAGTGGTCGCAGCAATGCCATATACAGAGGTAATATCACTTCTATGCTCCTTCTCAACATTTCCCTGGATCACATTACTGCACTCCCCCTTAGACACCTCATCATCTTGGGACCTCATGTTATCCTGGTTATCTCCATTTTCCAGATGAAGCCCCAGGAGATGAAGTGACTTACCCACGATTACACAGGAAGTCTGCGGCAGAAGTGGAAAAAGAACCTACCTCTCCAGATTCCCAGGGCTTAGGCGTTATCCTCACAACCATTCTCCCATGTTAGTCCTTCCTGCCTAGAGGTCATCTGCTACATAATGTTCCTGTTGCAATGAAATTAATTTACTAACAAAACCAGGTAGTTTAACAGCTTATTAGTACTGATCAATATTGTTAAGTCATATAAGTGAAGACTTGTTTAATGCCCTTTATCTCTTTTGATATCTTTTTTGATCCAAAACACACTCCACCATGCAAGTCCCTCCACATGGTCAAGCAGCTATGATGAGAGGCAGACTTGCTGCAGGATAAAAGGAGAGCTTCCATCAAAGCTGCTTTTGTTTAAAGTGATAAAGGGGAACACCAGTAAACTATGCTCATGTTTCTCAGCAGCTCTGCAATTTCCTTTTCAACTCCCACTCTATCCCCAATACTTTCTATCCCCAGATGGCTTCTGATACCAACCCACTCAAACAACCTACATGATGAGACGTTGATTGAAACCATGCCAACCTGATCATTAAGCTTCAAAGAGGTAACGTCATCGTCAACAACAACAAAGAAAGAAAGAAAAAATGAAAGCAACGAACAAGTGAGCTAAAAATGAAATATCAAAAAGATAACAGCTCTTTTAGATGTCAGAATGAGACAACGTTTCAAACAATGCTAGAATTAATCACCACCTTGTAATTCATTGCAAAATGTCTATTCAAACATGGTCTAGAATTTGACAGCACTTAGGGGCAATCTGTTCATACAAACTACTAGCTGTGCTATACACATCAGGAACATAGTCTGCTTTTCAGGCCCCAATATTTTTATTCTGTTCTGTTCTGAATGTTGGTGGAGGAAAGACTGTCCCTCATATTGCAAACATCTTTTCCCTGCTCCACCACAGACTTCCCGTGTGACCTTGGGCAAGCCACTTAGCCTCTCTGTGCTTCAGTTCCCCATCTGTAGAATGGGGATAATTATACTTCCCTACCTCACCGGGCTCTTATGAGGATAAATACACTAAGGATTGTGAAGAGCTTTGAGATCAACTGATGAAAAGCATTATAAAAGCTAGATATTGTTATTATTCTTATTAATTATTTTGCAGTGACACATTTTGCTTAGAAAAAATTACATACAGCCTTATTTCAATAATATAGAACAATTTCCAAGTCCAAAATGCATTATTTAACTAATCACAACCCTCGGGAGAAACAGGTAAACATTACTATTATTTTACAGGTGAGGAAACTAAGACACAGAAGTTAAGGCAAAAAATTTCAGATTTAAGTGTCTAAGTTAGGCACTCAAATGAGTGGCTTTATTTTTAGATGTTCTGAACACTCACAATTCCCACCAAAGTCCAACAGGAACTTCAGGAGCCTCTGAGAGAAGGATTTGGCTCTGTCTTTCCATCACATCAAAGCATGTAAGAAAATAGAGCCCTTTTAAACAGCTGACCAATGAAGGCCTTGATTCAGGGAAAGCACTTGTTCACGTGTGTCGTAAACAGATAGTTAAGGGTTAATGCCTCTTTTACCTGTAAAGGGTTAAGAAGTTCACCTAGCCTAGATGACACCTGACCAGAGGGACCAATGGGGGGCACAGGATGTTTCAAAAGGAAGTTCTCTTTGTCTTGGTCAGTTTCAGTTTCAGCTGGGAGTGGAAAAGATCAAAGAACCAGCCTCTTATCAGAGTAGTAAGTTTTAGAAAAGAATAAATGTTTATTTTCCTTTGTGACTTTGTCTTGGTGCAATTAGAGGAATAATCAAATTGGGAATTCTTTTGTGTACTAAGTTTTGCCCAGGGGAACATCCTTGTGTTTTGAATCTGTTGTCTGTGAGAGTAGCTGGTATGCATTCTTCCAGAGGTTTTTTTTTCTTTTCTTTTACCTTTCTTTCTTTAATTAAAAGCTTTCTTTTTAAGAACCTGATTGATTTTTCCTTGTTTTAAGATCCAAGGGGATTGGATCTGGACTCACCAGGAATTGGTGGGGGAAAGGAGGGGAGATGGTTAAATTCTCCTTGTGTTATGATCCAAGGGGTTGGATCGGTGTTCACCAGGAAATCGGTGAAGAAGTCTCTCAAGACTACCCAGGGAAGGGAGTTAGTACTTGGGAGTGGTGGCAGCAAAACCAGATCTAAGCTGGTAATTCAATTTAAGGGTTCACATGCAGGTCCTCATATCTGTACTCTAAAGTCCAGAGTGGGGGTGAAACCTATGACAATGTGTTTAACTTTAAGCATGTAATTAAATTCCACGGGATTTAAGCATGTGCTTTCCTGTGTCAGGGCCTAATGCCACAAACTTCCAGAGCACCAAAAAGAGAAAGAGAATGCAATTACTAACCAGTATAGAGTGGTAAGACTCTTCAATCAATATATTTTTTGTGCATCATACTCAAATATATTTTGTAAAAGAAAGCAGCCTTTGTAAAACCAACATCTGGAATCCAACCTATTCAAAGAATATTTTTTGTCCAGGGAGGCCATTCAGAGGACACATCTTTACAACTCTTTACACAAAATTCAGTATGGGACTGGAACTCTGGCCTCAACTCTCTGAAAATCTAGCCCATGAAGTTCAAAGTGGATATACAAAAGTCCTGTCAATTGTTCAGTGGTGTAAAATCTTCACAGCACTTTCCTTTGCACGTAGGTAACATTACTATTATATTTGCAGTATTTCCTATACTTAGGGTATGTCTATACTGCAAAAAAAGGTGTGTTCTTAATTTGGGTTTGCTAATCCACGTTAGATAACTCAGGTTAAAACAGCAGTGAACACACGGCAACAAGGCTTTTAATTTGGGTTAGCAGCTTGAGTTAAAGCTTATAGGTGATCCTGGGGTTGAACACAAGGTAGGTACATAATTGTTTATGCCCTAATCTGTACAGACTCCACTTTCTAAAAACAGACCATAAGAATTCTAGGACTGAGTTAAGCAATCCACTGTTAGCCTGGACAGGAGACAGACACCAGTGCCCACTCTCTGGCAGTGGGTCTCTTTTTTATGTATCGTCTTCTTGCTCAATTTTCTTCTTCTTCGTTTTCTTCTATTGTTGCTTTAGACAGTTATCTAGACAAATAGGCACAGATGATACTAAACTGCTCAAGATAGTTAAGACCAAAGCAGACTGTGAAGAACTTCAGAAAGATCTCACAAAACTAAGTGATTGGGCAACAAAATGGCAAATGAAATTTAATGTGGATAAATGTAAAGCAATGCACATGGGAAGGCACAGTAACTTTAGGTTTAAAACTGGGCTCTGAAGTGGTTTTTTTTTATTATTATTTAATTTAAAAACAATTCCTCAGAAAAGATTTATCATCAAACTCCCAAATATCAGTCAACCCACAGTACTGGTGTGTTTGTTTCTTATGATAAAAACTACAGCAAATCTATTAAAATGCACAAGACCTCACAGGACAGACTTTGTTGTGATCACTAAACATATTTTGGACTTCAGATATGTACACAATGTTGCTGATTATGCTACACCTGTAAAAAGGTGCTAGCTTTAAAATGCCATGTATTCAGACGCTGCACTCCAGAAGGGAGACTACCGACGGAATTTTCCCTAAGGCAGGCATAAAAAAGTTGAAGAAGTAGATGCTCCCAAGAAAAGAAAAACACAGCACACCTTCTGAGTAACATCTTCATGGGAAAGGAGTCTGCATAGCCTACTGTATTGGAATCACAGTCCATCAATGACTGGCAAGGACTTACAGAGGACCCACGTGGCAACAATAGGAATCACATGCTGTGTTAGGCAACTTGAGTGCCTCATGTTAGGAAGGATTACTTAGATCACCGCCTCTGCCCAGGAGGGCAATAGACATACTTCAGACACACTATAATAGGAGCTTCCCTCTTTTATACCCTGTGAGAACATTCTACGTACCTTCTGAAGTTTGTCTGCCTTGTCATAGTATCCCTCCAGCTCCTGCCGCAGAACATGATTCTCCTCCGAAAGCATCTCCACCATTTGCTGCGCTCGCTCCACAATGGCATATGCATCAGGTGTGAGCTGCTGGCTTGGTAGAGTCGTAGATGGAGGCTGGGCAGTTACAGGTGATGGGAGCGATGGCAAGGTTGCTGAGTGCAGCGGGCCAGTAATGGAGGAGGCCTGGGAGGACATCGGACTGTGCTGCTGTACCGGCACCGATGGAAAAGCAGGTTGACATTGTCGGCTAAATAAAAGCAAATATGGGAAAAGAATTATACCAGCCCAGAGAAACTTCCCTGAAAACATACCAGCCATCTAGATTGTAAGGGCTTTGGGATAAGGCATGTATTTTTACTACAAGTTTGTTCAGCACCTAGCAATGGGACCCTGACTTCTAAGCAATACCATAATATAAATCACAACAACTGTACTCCTTGTAAACCATCTACTCACATGTAATTGACAATGATTTATATATTTATCTGGATCTCTCAAATGATAAAAAGGCATCCATCCAAAAGCACTGGCTATCCTGCTTTTGCCTAGATGCACAAATAGTGTCACAGATTTCAGACACCAACGTAATTCAGGAGTACTGGCTGATGGATCCTAATTTAAAAATAAACAATATATTCCTTCATCCTTCAACCATTACCTGCCTGGAGCAAGTCAGAGAGTAGAAGATGAGAGGAAATGAGGTGAGCAATGTGATGTTCCTGAATAGCTTTAGCCTAGCAAAGGACAGACTGCTGCAAAATGGCTGGCTGGACAACCCTGATCAATTCTTTCAAATCATCAAAGTCGTTTTACAATGAGAGACCTCATAATGATTGTATGAATAGGCAAGTTATATTCTGATGTATTAATCTATCTATTGATCTTACTGAAAACAAAGAAGTGACTTGATCATGGTCTAGAGGTATCTACATGGGGATATGTTTTCTGACAATAGAGGTGTCTTTAATTTAGCAGATAAAGGTATAACAAGAGCCAATGGCTGGAAGTTGAATCTAGACAAATTCAGACTGGAAATAAGGTGCAGTTCTTTAACAGTGAGGGTAATTCTATCTTAGCTACTTATGTGTCCCCATCTCCATAGTAACTGACTGTCTCACAATCTTTAATGTATTTATCCTTACCACACTTCTGAGCCAAAAACTCCAAAGGTAATAACAAAATGTTGTTTAAGTACATCAGAAGCAGGGAGCCAGCTAAACAACCAGTGGGGCCCCTTGATGATCGAGATACAAAAGGAGCGCTTAAAGACAATAAAGTCACTGCGGAGAAACTAAATGGATTCTTTGCTTCAGTCTTCACAGCTGAGGATATTAGGGAAATTCCCAAACCTGAGCTGTCCTTTGTTGCTGACAAATCTGAGGAACTATCACAGATTGAAGTGTCATTAGAGGAGGTTTTGGAATTAATTGATAAACTTAATAGTAACAAGTCACTGGGACCAGATGGCATTCACCCAAGAGTTCTGAAAGAACTCAAATGTGAAATTGCAGAACTATTAACTATGTTTTGTAACCTGTCCTTTAAAATCAGCTTCTGTACCCAATGACTGGAAGATAGCTAATGTAACGCTAATATTTAAAAAGGGCTCTAGGGTGATCCTGGCAATTACAGAGCAGTAAGTCTAACATCAGTACCGGGAAAATTAATGGAAACAATAGTTAAGAATAAAATTGTCAGACACATGGAAGAACATAACTTGTTGGGCAAAAGTCAACATGATTTCTGTAAAAAGAAATCATGTCTTACTAATCTATTAGAGTTCTTTGAAGGGGTCAACTAACATGTGGACAAGGGGGATCCAGTGGACATAGTGTACTTTGATTTCCAGAAAGCCTTTGACAAGGTCCCTCACCAAAGGTTCTTATGTAAATTAAGCTGTCATGGGATAAAAGGGAAGGTCCTTTCATGGACTGAGAACTGGCTAAAAGACAGGGAACAAAGGGTAGGAATAAATGGTAAATTTTCAGAATGGAGAGGGGTAAATAGTGGTGTTCCCCAAGGGTCAGTTCTAGGACCAATTCTATTCAACTTATTCATAAATGATCATGAGAAGGGGGGTAACGTGAGGTGGCAAGTTTTCAGTGATACTAACTGCCTCAAGATAGTTAAGACCAAAGCAGACGTGACGAACTTCAAAAGATCTCACAAACTTAAGTGATTGCGGCAACAAATGGCCAATGAAATTTAACGTGGATAATGCTAAAGTTAATGCACACTGGAAAAATATCCCAATATACATCACAATATGATGGGCGGCTTAATTTAGCTACAACTATCAGGAATGAGATCTTAGAGTCATAGTTCTCTGAAAGACATCCACACACTGTGCGTGGCATAAAAAAAGCAACAGGATGTTAGGAATCATTAAAAAAGGGATAGAGAATAGATGGAGAATCTCTATTGCCCTATATATCCATGGCTACACCCACATCTTGATTACTGTGGACGATGTGGTCTCCTTATTCTCAAAAGGGATGACTGGCATGTTAGAAAAGGGCTTCAGAGAAGGATCAAGGGCACTAAAATGATTAGGGCTGTTTGGAGCTGGGTCTCAGATGAGGGCGATTAAGCACTAGGACTTTTCAGCTTGAAAAGAGCGAGACTAAGGGGATGTGATACAGATATATAAATCTGAGTGTGTGTGGAGAGCAAATAAGGAAAGTTATATACTGTCCCATAATATAAGAACTAAGGGCCACCAAATGATTAATTGGCAGCAGGTTTAAAACAATAAAAGGAAGTTCTTCTTCACACAGCGCACAGTCAACTTGTGGAACTCCTTGCCTGAGGAGGTTGTGATGGCTAGGACTATAACAGGGTTTAAGAGAGAACCAGATAAATTCCTGGAGGTTAAGTCCATTAATGGCTATTATCCAGGATGAGTAAGGAATGGTTTCCTAGCCTCTGTTTGTCAGAGGGTAGAGATGGATGGCAGGAGAGAGATTACTTGATCATTACCTGTTTGGTCCACTCTCTCTGAGGCACCTGGCATTGGCCATTGTCAGCAGACAGGAAACTGGGCTGGATGGACCTTTGGTCTGACCCAGTATGGCCGCTCTTATGTTCTATCCCCATTTTACAGATAGGGAACTGAGGCATAGAGAGGCTAAGTGACTTGCCCAGTTTCACACAGGAAGTCTGTGATGGAACAGGGAATCAAACCTGGGTTTCCGAAGTCCCAGGTTAGCATCCTAACCACTGGATCATGAGGCTACTTTGTGTGCTGAGTACATCATCAGATTAGTGAATTTTTTAAAACTTATTTGCTAATTCACTAATGATTAAGTTGGCACAAGAAAGCAGGTCAATGCCAGGAAAGTAGAATTCTGATAGACACCAAATACATCAGAAAATAGATTTGCTGCCATTGGTATACTGTAGATTTGCTTCAGTGTTGCTGGTAGAACCCCCCACTCCTCCTGGCCTCGTCACACTACATGCCACATCCCACATATGCCACATAATGTTTGATGCTAAAGCGAGGTCACAGAGCATCCAGGGGAAAAGAAATAAGGGAAGCTATAACAAGCAAAGCCATTGTTAACTGAATGGAACACTGTCTGGAATTGGAAATTCTCCTGCACTGCTATATCAGTGATGATATCATAGGGGCTGGGAAATTACAGCAACACTGTTCTCAGTATCGATTATACAGTAATGGGAAGTAAACATGATGTGTTCTGCTTGGGCTGAAGGGTGCGCAGTGCTCCCTTATATGGAAGGGTCAGGATCACGATCACAGGTGATACTGCTTGGAATGTTATGTTGCTCTGCCACATCTGTCTCCTTATCACCAGCAAAATCAGAGAAAGGAAAGGACTGTGCATGCGGGCCCACGTGTTGTGGGGGAGGCCTTTCATTCCTTTGCAATACTGTTTGAGGTTGGACCTATACCTGGTCAACCAGTTATTGTGAACTCAACGGTGTGGCCTTCAGACGTTAGACTGTATGCCCCTGAGACGGACCAGGGGTCAAGTTTTGACCTCAGTTATTGTTCACTGGTTTACATCTAGATTGGGAACAATTAATTTTGATCCCTGAGACTTCCTTATAATCTCAAATATCTCAGCATATAGAAAGGTGGGATATCACTGAATTAGAGGTCATCAACAGAATTTAATCCTCCTCTAGAGTGATAATCTATGGGCTCAAGTAGTTACATGGGTACAATTTTCACTATAACCCGCAATTCCACAACCATGACATTTGCAGCACTTGACCTCTATTTTTGTGAAGATAACCTAGAAATGTGAATCAAGTTTAAATTGATTCAGTATTGTCTTCCAGAGACTGCAAACAGCCTGAAACAATAGCTCTGAGAGGTTTGAACTGCTTTGTTCATCTCAATGGGTCATTAACTGTGACACTGAAAGGTGGCACTGTAAATGTATACATCATTAACTATCTCATTACTGATCACTTCAGCAGAAGCATTTAGTGTGCTTATTTACAGCCCCAAATTACTATCCAGTCCTTTCTAGGGGTACACCACTCTACACCAGCAGAAAATCTGTCCCTTAGTTTTATCCACGCTCTTTCCCTTTCCTGAAAGCTTCCCTGTAACACCATTAAGTAAGTCTCAGACCGTACTCCAAACAAGAACTACCACATTTCCTAAAGATTGCCTGCTGAGGCCATTTTGTTACTGCCCTTTTCATCATCACACTCTCTTTTGTAAAACCTCATAGGAAACCACCAGTATCCTGTCCTCGTCAGGGAACTGAAATTTCTTCTTATTTCAAAAAATTAACTACAAAAATAGTATGACCAATATTGTAAACTGGGTTGAGCAATGAAATGTCACATACAATATTATGAACACCTCAGATATTTCCAATTGCAACCTAGTAAATAGAATGTTACTACTTTATGTGAGGCTTAGTCTAACACTTAATAGTTTATCAATATAATTATTTCAATTAGTGTTTATTTTACCCAAATAGTTATCCTGGTAAAAGCCTTAGTGTGGACACAGTTATACCAGCATAAAGAAGACTTCTACCAGTATAGTTAATTCTCCTTCCTGTACCGGAATAGCTACACTGGTATAAAGCACCTAGATATTGATATATCTGCATCCAAACTAGATGAGCTGTACCTACTTTAACTATACTGGTTAAGCCCCGATTGTCCTATTTGGGGATTTCTAACCTCATATTAGTTTTGTACTTTTCAGTTGCCTTCAGCCAGTCTAGCAGGGCCGGCGCTACTATTTAGGCGACCTAGGCAATGGCCTAGGGTGCCAGAATTTTTGGGGGGGCGGCATTTTGCCGGGGGGGGGCAGCACACGGGTCCGGTGGACCTACTGCAGTCGTGCCGGCGGACGGTCCGCTGCTGGAAAGGCTCAGGTGGAGCTGCCGCAGTCATTTCGGCGGACGGTGCGCTGGTCTAAAGGCTCCGGCGGACCTACCACAGTCATGCCTGCGGCAGGTCCACCGGAGCCTTTCCAGCAGCGGACTGTCCGCCGGCATGACTGCGGTAGGTCCACCGGACCCACGGGGGGCGGCGAAATGGCCGTCCGCCTAGCACTCAGAAATACTGGCGCCGCTCCTGCAGTCTAGGTTTACATTGAGAAGTGAGAGGAGACGCAGGCCCAGTTAATTCAGTCATTCCTGATTTTCGAGTTATTCACCCCAAGTGACTCCTGATTTACATCCATGTGAGAGCAGAATCAGGCCATAGATTCTGCACAGGCCAGAGTGTACTGGACGTTATCATAAGTATTTTCCATCTTGAACTTGTACAATTTATGTCGCTTCTTTTGTTGTATGGCTGGTAAACATAATGAATTACTGATGAATAGTTTGTTCTTTACTGTTTACAAGTCTCATTTATCCCAGGTTTCCTTTGAAGTTTTTTAAAACTGAACCCACTCTTAAACTTCTGGGTGCATGTACAATACATATAACACAACAATCCAAAAAGCAAACTGGCAGTTAGAAAAAATAAGATTCCCTGATGAGGTTAAATACAGTCCATATCCAACCTCTCTAGTTAATGCCTGAATGAATAAAGAAATGAACCAAGCTTGCCCTGTGGCCAGAAAGTCAACAGAGTTGAGCTCCCTTGGACTAATAGGGCACACAAATACCAACGATTTTCCTTTATTTTTTTTAAGATGGTGATTTTACTCTGTAGTAGAGCTGGCTGAAATTTCCTGTGTAAAAGGTTTTTCATGACAAAATTGCCTATTTTTTAAAATGACTCTTCAAGAAAAATCATCAAAATTATAGACATTTTCCATGTTTTGCAAAATTTCCAGTGATGTTTTTATCAATTTTTGTAAACACTTTTGTCAAAATTGTTTTACAACTCAGTGACTTTTTTTGTTTACTGAAAACCTGTTTTTTTGGTAAATGAAAAATTTTTATACGAAATAATGCAACCACTGCTTTGGGGAATGAAAAGTTTCAATAATGATTCTGATAAATTTATTAATTTTTCAGTTTAAAACATTATAAAAAATAGGTCCACTTGGAATACTTGGTAATTTTGAAATCATTTTTCAACCAGCTTTGCTCTCATTTTTTTTCATTATAACTCTTTTACTAGTGATTGCACTTTGTTAGTGTTGTCAGGATAGTTTTATTGTTTGTTTGTCCTTTTTGACAGGCATTTAGGAGAGAAGGCTATGACAGCTACAGAGGCAGCAGCGGTAGCGACCCATGGAATGAAGATGACTAGATGTGGAAGCTGCAGGACGTACAATCTTCTGGAGAGGGTACTTGAAAGGTGCTTCATTTATATGAAGTGCCGCCTGATAGACGTAAAGGAAGAGAAGGTCAGAGGTTTGGAGATGCAGCTAGAAACTATGGTTGAGTTTCTAAGGGGATTTAACAGATGATAGAGAGAAGGAGAGAGAAGGCTGAAGGGAAGCCTCAAGACTTGCAGATCAGAGAACTGTGGATGAGAAAAGTGGCCAGTGAAAGCATGTGACTATGAGAACAAGGTAGAGGAAAAGACCAGCTAGCGAAGGAGAAATAGAACTGAGGAATAGGTTTGCTGAGTTGGAAAATGGAAGCAGGCAGGCAGGCAGTAACGGAAGATGGAAGAGCAAGGAAGAAGAGAAGAGTGGCTAGTCCTACAAGAAGAGAGGAAGAGGCATGGATGGAGGTTAGCATGGGCTGGAGGAGGCTGAGCCTCCCCAACACCAGGAAGAGGCAGGTCTATGTGACTGGGGACTTCCTACTAAGAAGAACAGAAAGGCCTGTCACCAGAGCTGTTCTGGAGAACACACGTGTATGCTATCTGCCTGGAGCTAATAAATGGAATGTGGACCTAAGGCTGAAGAGGAGCCTAATGGGAGCAGGCAAGAATCCACTGATTGTTCTTCACATGGGGACAAAGAATACTGCTAGATTCTCATTAGGGTGCATTAAGGAAGACTACACCAGGCCGAGGAAAATGCTTAAAGAAATGAAAGCTAAGGTGATCTTCAGTAAAAACAACGAGGAGTCTGGTGGCACCTTAAAGACTAACAGATTTATTTGGGCATAAGCTTTCACCCAAATAAATCTGTTAGACTTTAAGGTGCCACCGGACTCCTCGTTGTTTTTGTGGATACAGACTAACACAGCTACTCCTCTGATACCTGATTTTCAGTGGGATTCTACCCATACCTGGAGGAGGAGAGCAGAGGCAAGACAAGATTATGATGATCAACAGATGACTCGCACAACAGTGCTATGAGAAGGGCTTCGAGGTGTTAGACCACTGGAAGGTGTTCACCAACATAGGACGGTTCTCCTAGGATGGAAACAGACTTCTTGGATTGAGATTGGCACAACTGATGAAAAGAGCTTTAAACTAGGAATTCAGGAGAGACAGTTGGGAGGGGCTCATGTAATCTCAATGCTTCATTCCAATATTTGAGCAGCAGGAAAATCACGTGAAAGAGGATACAGCAATGGAGAAAGGAACAACAGAGGGTAGGAAAATGGACATCAAGAGGCAAGATAGTGCCAATACCACTGACAATAACAGATATGTGATATTGGCAGTAAAGTAGCTGTACCTAATTGGGCAAGAAATCTGAGTGAAGCCAAGCAGAAACAACTAAGATGTCCGTACACCAATGCAGGGAACCTGCGTAACAAACAGAAGAACTAGAACTACTAGTGCAGAAAGTGAAACCAGATATTATAGGGATAATGGAAACATGGTGGAATAGCCATCATGACTGGAGTACAGGTATTGAAGGGTATGTGCTGTTCAGGAAAGACAGAAATAAAGGTAAAGGTGATGGAGTAGCATTGTATATTAATGATGAGGTAGACTGTAAAGAAACTGGAAGTGATGGAATGGATAAAATGGAATCTGGGTCAAAAATCAATTGGGGAAGAAAGGTAACAGAGGAAAATGGTTAATGGATAATGGTTGGGGTCTGCTATAGACCCCCATGATCTGATCTGGATATGGATATTTTAAATGAAATAAATATTAAGGTTGTCAAGCAATTAAAAAAATTAATCGCGCTGTTAAACAATAATAGAATAACATGTATTTAAATATTTTTAGATGTTTTCTACATTTTCAAATATATTGATTTCAGTTACAACCCAGAATACAAAGTGTACAGTGATCATTTTTATTACAAATATTTGCACTGTAAAAAACAAAAGAAATAGTATTTTTCAATTCACCTAATACAAGTACTGTAGAGCAATCTCTTTAGCATGAAAGTTGAACTTACAAATATAGAATTATGTACAAAAAAATAACTGCATTCAAAAATAAAACAATGTAAAACCTACAAGTCCACTCAGTTCTACTTCTTGTTCAGCCAATTACTCATAGAAAAACATTTCTTTACATTTGCAGGGGATAATGCTGCCCGCTTCTTGTTTACAATGTCACCTGAAAGTGACAACAGGCGTTCACATGGCGCTGTTGTAGCCGGCATCAAAAGACATTTACGTGCCAGATGCACTAAAGATTCATATGTTCCTTCATGCTTCAACCACCATTCCAGGGGATATGCATCCATGCTGATGATGGGTTCTGCTCGATAATGATCGAAAGCAGAGTGGACTGACACATGTTCACTTTCATCATCTGAGTCAGATACCCCCTGTAAAAGGTTGATTTTTTTTTGTTGTTGTTGTTCTTCGCGTTCTGTAGTTTCCGCATAAGAGTGCTGCTCTTTTAAGACTTCTGAAAGCATGCTCCACATCTCATCCCTCTCAGACTTTGGAAGGCACATCAGATTCCTAAACCTTGGGTCAAGTGCTATAGCTATCTTTAGAAATCTCACATTGGTACATTCTTTGTGTTTTGTCAAATCTGCAGTGAAAGTGTTCTTAAAATGAACAACATGCTGAGGCATCATCCAAGACTGCTGTAACATGAAATATATGGCAGAATGCAGGTAAAACAGAGCAGGAGACATACAATTCTCCCCCAAAGAGTTGAGTCACAAAATTAACTAACACTATTTTTTTCAAAGCGTCATCAGCATGGAAGCACGTCCTGTGGAATGGTGGCCAAAACATGAAGGGGCCTACGAATGCTTAGCATATCTGGTATGCAAATACCTAGCAACGCCGGCTACAAAAGTGCCATGTGAACACTTGTTCTCACTTTCAGGTGACATTGTAAATTGCATTGATTTTCATGACAACAGAATACAAAGTGTACAGGGCTCACATTATACTATTATTTTTATTACAAAATTTGCACTGTACAATGATAAACAAAAGAAATAATATTTTTCAATGCACCTCATACAAGTACTGTAGTGAAAACTCTTTATCATGGAAGTATTTGTTAAATTTCAATTGGTGTTCTATTGTTTAACAGTGCGATTAAAACTGCGATTAATCGCAATTGATTTTTTTAATCATGATTGATTCTTTTTAACTAATTGTGTGAGTTGGCTGCGATTAATCGACAGCCTTAGTGAAGATATAACAAGTTAGAGGATGCTTTTCTGTATTGATTGATTGATTGATTGATGTTAATCTAGTTTGTTCATGATTGTCCTCCACTGCATCTTCTGATGCTACACATTAGTGACGTGGATGGGATATCTAGATAATTAATCTACACTAACACTCTCTGAACAATGAACAAATTGAGATGAGGAGCAATTGTCTTGATGCTTTATTTTAATCAGGATCGTTGTGGGCCTAGAAATAAAACGGATTTCCTGTGACGAATCCTGTGAGGACTGA
Organism: Chelonoidis abingdonii; assembly: GCF_003597395.2. Taxonomy (NCBI): domain Eukaryota; kingdom Metazoa; phylum Chordata; order Testudines; family Testudinidae; genus Chelonoidis; species Chelonoidis abingdonii. Next base: position 346,437,597 of record NC_133769.1, read on the forward strand.
TAGTCACGTATTGAAAGACTACAGCAGTTTGTTGATGCTTATGGTGTAGCATAACAAAAAGGTAGCATTCCCTTCTGAGACCTGTGGGAAGTAAAACCTATGCACATAGATTCATAAGTGGAATCAGCAGTCTGCCAAGCTCACAAGTGTGCATGTGGCACAACTGAAGAAGCCAAGCCAATTTGGAACAAATCTGGATGATGGTTCGAGGAACTATTTGGTGTGTGGTTAGAGATACCAGCCATTTGCTGACAGACGCTGATTTTACATAATCCTGAGCTGTGGGATATCACTGTGTCAGTGAAGACTGCAGCAAAAGACATGGAAGATAAAATGGCCCAAAGTCAGAGTGACGTTTACCAAATCAGTGCCACATTAGCCCAAGGCTGAATCCTCATTTTGAAAGTTTCTCCTGTTGCCAAATAGACCATAAACTGTCATTTCAAAGGGGAGCTGTATCAGAAGTACCAGAAAGTCTGTGTGTAAAAGCAAATAAACTGTAACAAATCCAGACACAAGAATAAAGTAGTTCAAACCTTTCCTGAACCATTATCTGCCAGTGACAGAGATGGTGACTGTTTAAACACTGCCAGTAGGATTATACACACAGAAAATAAACTCCAGAAAAGCTCAGATATCATATAGATAGAACCAGAAAACATCTGCTCAATGTGCAGTGGCAGTCAAAAAAGCTAACAGAATGTTAAGAACCATTGGAAAAAGGACAGATAATAAGACAGAAAATATCATAATTCCACTATATATTGATGGTATGCTCACCCCTTGAATATTGTGTGCCGTTCTGGTTTCTCCATCTTAAAAAAAATATATTAGAATTGGAAAAGGTACAGAGAAGGGCAAAGATTAATGATCAGGGGTATGGAACAGCTTTCATACCAGGTGAGGTTAAAAAGACTGGGACTTGTTCAGCTTAGAAAAGAGATGACTAAGAGGGGATATCATAGAGGTCTATAAAATGAATCGTATGGAGAGAGTGAATAGAGAAGTGTTATTTATTTACTCCTTCACATAACAGAAGAACCAGGGGTCACCCAATGAAATTAATAGACAGCAGGTTTAAAACAAACATAAGGAAGTACTTCTTCACAAAATGCACCATCAACCAGTGAAACTTGTTAGCAAGGGATGTTATGCAGGCCAAAAGTATAACAGGGTTCAAAAAAGAATTATATAAGTTAATGAGGATAGGTCCATGAATAGCTATTAGCCAAGACGGTCAGGTATACAACCCCAGCGTCTGGATGTCCCTAAGTCTCTGACTGCCAGATGCTGGGACTGGACTCCAGGGGACGATGGATCATTGATAACTGCCCTGTTCTATTCGTTCCCTCTGAAGTATGTGGCATTTGCTACTGTTGGAAGACTGGTCTAGATGGACCATTGGTCTGACCCAGTATGGCCATTCTTATGTTACCCAACTGAGCAGGTCTCATTGAAATCAGTGGGACTACTTGTAAGAGTACCTGCTCACTGGTAAGCAATAAGGAGTTCACAAACTGGGCCCAAACAATTTCACAATCAATTAACCTGACTGTATCATTCCCACTTTGATACAGAATTCAGTGAAGCTCTGCCGCATACACTGGAGTAAGCTCTGAGGCTTAGTATACAGGATCTTGCCCAAAAAATATTTAAAAAGACTCAGCAGAACAAGCTCCTTGGTTATTGAATCAGCATTTTTCACGAGCTATAAAAATCAAGCCATCACCCTTTTATGTGGAGATTAATCCATTTGGTGTCTGCAATCTTTGTTAACATAATGAATCACAGCTGGAATCCTGTTATGCTTCCTGAGAATATAACCTGAACGTGAGCTCATTATCTTGGATTTCCCATTCTCATATAGCTGTTTCTTATCATCAAGACGGATTTTCACTTGGCTCTTATAAGCATAATTTTCAGTTGAAAAATTACACAAACTCTGAGAGCTAATGCTGGTATTCAAAACAAATGTTTAGCTGGTGGAATTCAAATAAATGTTCCCAAGTCTAAACATGTGTAAGGGAAGACCGGCAGACCACCAGTGCAGGCTCATGCTTGCAAATAAAGTGGCAAGGTCCTGATCCTGAGCATCCCCACCTGGCAGGATCAGATTTTATTTAATCAATTTCTACAACCATTGTACTATTTGAATGAGCAATCATCTTTACCAGCCCTCATTTTGCAAACAAACAAGTTACGTACAGTATTTCAAACACTCACAATAATGAAATCTTCAGGTTCTGATTTCTGCTTTCCAAAAAAGAAAAAAAAAATCAGAAATGCAGAGCTGGGCCTGGGAATTCAGACCATACTCCAGCTTTACCATGGGCCAACGCTGAGGAAAGAGGAGGAACTCTGCATTGGGAGTTAAAGTCAAAGGAGCTTCAAGGATTTATGGGTCAATAAATATCTAATTAGACCACTTTTAACATGGAAAATATTAACACATCATCAAATATGTGGATTTTTAAAGTCCTCCGGATCCAAGGAGGATGGAGAGATATTGTTCGGGGAGACCAAGGAGGAATTGCTAAGAATCATGGGGTGAAACAGAGGTTATACATATCAGGAAAAATGTCCTAACAGTGCAGTCCATTGGACTATGGGATAATTCCCCAAGGAATGGTGGAAGCCTCATTGTTTAAGGCACACTCAAAGCGAAGCTCCACCTTCAGACAGGAGCATGAGAATTCAGTAGGTGCTGTGATGCTTAACTGGTTTCCACTAACTCTCAGGAGTCAGTCCACAGAAGGTAACATTTTAAGATGACTTTTTATGCACTTTGAGTGAAACTCACCCCTGTGCAGAAGGTCAGCACAAGGGACTACGCGCCACATAAGCCCACTTGTGAGGATTTCATTGGAACATAAGAGGCACACAGGGCCCTTTGCACAAGACAGCATTTTACCCTCTGAGTGAAATTCACACACAATGAGAACAGCCTGAAATAAGCAGGTAACTCGTTACCTCACAGAGTTGGGTTTATGTTTTTGTTATGTTTCACACTCTCATTTAAAAAGAACCAACACACTATTTCATTTTTTTTTTAATACTCCTTGACTAAATTTTTTTAGGCCAAATCTCAGCCCAAAGCATTTTTTTTTCTTACTTGTGAACCATAATCAATTGACAAATAGGGTTTTACAAAGGTAGCACTGTGCCCTTTAATTTAGAAGCTGAACCATAGTAAGTGTTAGAAAGTTTATGGCACCTCTAACTACCTATGGTGGTGACCTATAGCTTTGTTGCTTCAAATAACCTACATTAAAATGGGGACATCTGTACAGCTTGGTATTAGATTAATGATGAAAAATTGCATATCTAATTGATGTTTTTTCTACTATAATTCAATTGTATAAATATATCCAGATACTTTTACGTTTATGCGTAAAGTGAAATTAATAGGAATTAAGAAAATGAAGAACTATTAAATACAATGTTAGTTTTTGAAGAACTTTAGAGCTCAGAGATGATCAGAATATTGGACCCAATTCTGCTCTCAGTTACAGCAGTGCAAATCCAGAATAACTCCATTGACTTCAGTGGAGTTAATCCAGATTTATGCCACTGTAACTGAGAGCAGAATATAGTCCACTGTACCTAAATATATCATCAGTGTTATAACCATGGGGCCTGATTCCCATGTACACTAAGGCCACTTTACACCATTCTTCCAGTGTAAAGGGCCTTGAAATGGGAGTAAATTATATTTACATCCATTTTACGGCCCTTTTGCACTACCAGTTGTATAAAATGGCCCTAATGTAACGGGAATCAGACCCATTTTTGTTTGTATAGCACCAGAACCCGCACAAGCCAACTGGAGTTATTCCATCGATGTCAATGGGCACAGGATCAGGGCTTGTACAACTATACTTTCACTTATCCCTTCAGAAAAGAGTTATTTATGACCTACACAGCATATTTCTAAGTCTGTGGGAAAGTCTGGTGCAATTTGATTCCTTAGTTCAAGTTGTTTAATGGGAAAAAGTGCCCACAGATGAACCCACTTGGTTTTCTAGCGTTACAGAGCTGATAGAGTTCACCCTCAAAGCTAAGAAGCCGGGTTAAGAGAGTAGGCCTGTTTGCTTAAATAATGTCAATTTAAAAAAAAGTTCACAGCCAAACAGTATTTACAAAAGTAAGGACGTCAAAGGCCAGGAGCTAGAATTACCTTGTCACACCATATTCTGGGGGAGGCTGGTATCTGACAACTGCTCCTTCCGTTCTTGCTGGCAGCGGAGCAGGGTAGGAGGGTTTGAGCATCTGCATCATCCCCGAGTGCTGGTCATTATAAAACAACCCGTGTTCCTGAGTCTTGCTGACTGGTGACACCACCTGCTTGGCTTTGAAGGGGTACTCAGGCGGGGGACCTCTGGGATCCATTCCTTTGCCAGAAGGCTGAGTAGGTGGGGGTCCTACAGTTTTGAAGCCTTTGTTACTCCCTGAGGTAGGAGGGTGTTGCTTAGCACCATTTCTCTCCAAGGACAGCTGCATTATCCTCTCGCTTAGAGATCGGACATGACCCTGCTTAAGTTCTTTAAGTGCTTCATCTTTATGAGCCTGCCCACTGTTGGCCCGATTCACAGTTGGTCTCCCTTCCGTTCTCGATTTCTGATTGGATACTCCAGCAATGTAAAAACTTGGGCCAACAGCACCTGGCTGCTGGCCCCTAAAAAACTGGGACTGGGCCTTCGCCTCCTCATAAGTTGGTAGTTCTTCATTGTTCTGATGAGGCTGGATGGCCCTGGACTGTTTCTCCATCACAGTATTGTCCACCTGATGTTCTTGCCCCTGAGGTTCCTGGCGTGCTGACTGCTGGAGCATTTGTGGGTCTTCTTGTGTGAGGTTTTCTGTGGAAGAAAGTGTGCTTGTAGTGCTGTTGGATGGTCCTGCGCTCCCTGTGGCCTGGTGCTGAATTGCCAGCAGATTCATGTTCTCATTTGGATTGCCATACCTCAGCTGCTCCTGGATCAATCGCTGTAATACTGTTCCAGCTGCAACATCCTCTGAACCTCTCATTTCCACCTCTGAGATCCCAAGGAAGTTTGGAGGGTGGAAGTTGCAAAGAGGATCCTCAACTAAACACAGAACAGAAGAAAGTCAGGATTTATATTTTCTGATGACACCATTATTTAAGGCTGGCAACTGCTGAGAAATCATCTAATCCTTTTACACTATAGTACCCTGCTTCCTCTCCTCCTTACCAAACAATGCAGGATAACCTTGGGAAAACTCTGAAATGCTATTAAAAATAATGACGTTGTACTGGTGTAATTAAGAGCAGAATCTGGCCATGAATTCACTATCTTAGTCCAGTAATTTGATATATTTCTATCTATGCTATCTCTATATGATTAACAGTAATTTTGACATGTCAGTTCTAACAAGATGATAGGGTGACAGATGCACTGCTACGTAAATCAGATCTGCTTATACAGTACCTTGGCTGCTCTATTCCCTGGTGTCAGGCACGTTAGAAATATCACAGCTAGGCCGATTAGATAAAATACATTCCATAAATGACACAGAAAATAAAAAGGATAGTGCAATATCCTGGGCCACAGGAAGACGGGAGCTAAGGAAAAGTCACAAATCTCCAAGTACTGTATCTGAGTGGGGCCAAATACCACATTAATTTGTATGCTGTGAAACTCATTGACTTCAATAAAGTTGCACAGATTGTGCAAAATATTGACTATTATCTGAATTGATTCCAATACACTTTTCCAACACTTGAACCCACTTGCCTAGTTTTCTACTGGAAACAAGTTGCAGCTAATGAATTGCAAAAAGTGAAATACGTAGCTGGGGTCTTCCCTGAATTTCCTAGACTGTAGCAAAGAAATAATTCTATCTACACAATCTCACCAGGACTTGCTGCCCCCTCACTTACCATGCACCAGTTCCACAGCGGTATAACTCCATTGAGACCAATGGAGTTACTCCTTAGAGACATGGGTGTAAACGAGATTAGAATCAAGTCCTCGGGAGCTGGATATAATCATTACAAATTGTTAGGCAACGAGGAAGTACCGTTTTATGTTCATTTTTTGAGGTCACTCTTGGAAATATTATTTCTGAAGCCTGCTGTTCTCAGTTCTCATAGCAGTTTTTAATAAATATTTAAAAAAAATTCATGTGAAAGTAATTAAAAAACAAATGTTCTCTTGAGGTTTGGTACCTCCCTGAGGTTTCATCTGTTATTGCTCACACTGTGTGATCACTTACATACAAATTGGATGCTGGACAGAAAAGAAAAACCCTCAGCTCTCCACTATGAAAATAGGTCACTTCTATTAACATTTTTGTGGCAAAGACTTAAAGATGACTGTAGGGTTTCCAGGGGAGAGTGGATACCATGCAGTTTCACTACAGTCATGTCACACACTCTGCAAAGTCCTTCAGAGGACATTATCAGCTTATGCAGGGTCTAATCACTGCCAGGAAGTGCTTCGATCACACAATGTCCATTTAGTTGAAGTCAAGGGAACTACTTAACCTGATAAAAGTTACACACCTGCTTAAGTGCTTTGCTAGATCAGGGCTTGAGTGCCGAGAACACATATGTAAAAATCACTAAAATGTAAACATTTTCACACTTTGCAAAGGGATAAATTCCATCTAAATCTGCAAAATAACGAAGGGCCAATTTTTTAAAAAAAATAGGCCTGTAAGGTGAGCCTGCAAAATGTGCAGATGCAAAAACATCCATTTATGTGCTCAGCTGGATACGTGCATGTGCATTTACCTAACCTGTACCTGCAGTTGCCTATTTTTCATTTAAAGGTGTTATTACCATTGATTTATATTACTGTAGCATCTAGAAACCATTGCCAATAATCAGGGCCCCATTGTGCTGACACACTGTAAAAATATTCTTTCCCCTAAGTGTTCTCAATCAAGGTTATGACAATACACAACATGTGGATGAGAAAAACACATAGGAGGTAGCAAATGACAAGATCACAGTAAAGAAATCAAGTTATAATACATAAGCAGAAAACATAACATAAGAAGGGCCATATTCGGTCAGACCAAAAGTCCATCTAGCCCAGTATCCTGTCTTCCGACAGTGGCCAATGCCCAGTGCCCCAGAGGGAATGAACAGAACAGGTAATCATCAAGTGATCCATGCCCTGTTGCCCATTCCTAGTTTCTGGCAAATAGAGGCTAAGGACACCACCCCTATGATGGAGGTCTCTCTACAGCACCTGCCTAGCCAGTCATCCATTTTCACCCTAAGTTCTATATTTTGGGGACAAAAAATAGTTGCCTATTTTTGAAAACTTGACCCAAGAGGACTGATCTGTGCTTATTTTTCATAGGATTCTTGCAGTCCTATTCCCTAAGCAGAGTCTCATCCACCTTGGTCTAACTGTCCAGTGAAGAGCAATTGAGTATGGCAGTGTAACATGTTACGTTGTATTGGGTGAAAAATGACACAGGATCAAATCCAGATCTCTTACTGAAGTAAAAGGCAACATTTCTCTTGACTTCAATGGGAATCAAGATTTGGCCAATGATTCTCTTAAGTTTTTACAGCTCATTTTGAAGAAACTCTAAACTTCTCTTCAAGGAGTCGATAACAGAAAAAGGAACTGGAGTTCATTTTACAGGCAGGTGTGTAAGGGTCGTTGCTTTCTTACCAGCTTTATTTTTAGCACCACTGACTGCCTCTGCTGTTAACGAGGAAACATCAAGCTTGCTGGCAAACAGTTGATGGTCCTGATAAAGAAAGCCAATGTCTTCCAGTATCTGAACAGGGCTACTGGGGTTGTAACAAGCAGAGAGGGGGCCTATAAGAAACAAAAATGCGATGTCAATGCCAATAAACCAGTCAGTGAAAAGTCTTGCTGCCATGACTCATGTTGGCTGTATGTTAGAATAATGAATTGCATCTTGCTGAATGATCTGAGTGGCTCTACTGGAGTATCCATACCTCTTTTTTTATTCACATCATTTCTTATTTAGGGCCCATTCCTGCCAGGTCTGAGTGCTTTCTGGTGAGGTGCCGAACATATTCAACTCCCAGTGATTTAACTGAGAGTTGCGGGCACTCAGAATCTCTCAAGAGGTGCTCTGCACCTTGCAGGATTGGTCCTTTACTGTGGAAAAATTTTCAATACAATGCAACACTGCTATTTCTAGCATACCAGAAAGGTTTATACTACACCATAATTTCAAATACAACTATTCTGCTCAGTTATACAAGCCACAGAAAAAAATATGCCTTAAACCTAACCATAAAGGAAAAGAAAGCACAGCTGTGCTTTGAATCTAACACAGGCGGCAATTCCAGCTGTCAGAGACTCAGTAGGTTCAAAACTAAGCACTGAAAGCTTCAAAGCTCTGAGGTTCAGGATTTACTATATTCAGTTCTAGTTCAATGCCACAAAAGCACTGTTAGACTGAGGGACCAGTGATTGTTGAAGGCTTGCCACGCTGTGAACCCTCAGGAATCTAGACTATTGCTCTGTATCATTGGAAAGCTGGGAAACCCTCGCCCATAAAGACATAAAGAATAAATTTCTAACCCTGACAGGGTATGTAACATAAGCTCATAAAATCACATTATTTTGATTACTAATTTATTTCCATCGTCACTGCATCAATCCCCTTTTTAAGCTGACATGATTTTAATCTCTAGAGTTAGGAATGAATCATCTCAAACAGCCAGGGAATCTCCGATTTCACAGGATATATAAAGCATTAATGTTCAACTCAAGTGAGGTATCAGTCCCTAAAAGGCCTTGCCTAGACAATACCTTGACCTGCTAAAATCAAGCTAAAGCAGTTAAACTGTGTCTATATTGGTATTTAATGGAGTTTTCAATTGAGTTAAGATAGGTTGATTGAGCTAAAAAGTTGCTTTTCTCAGTCTGGACAGGGCCCAAATTGGAATTTGGCTATAATCCCAAGGCTAACACCATGGTTCTTAAGAAACACACTGGGATCTTGAATGGTCATAAGTGGCCTGAACCTTGGGCTTACATGTCATTTGAAAGGCAGTCATTCAAACAACACAGGGCCAACAACACCAAGATAGGAACAAGTACCACCTACTGAATCATCAATACCATTTCTTGCACCAGTTTAGCCTTTGAGGTCTCCCATCCAAAGACTGAGCAGGCCTGACCCTGTTTAGCTTATAAAATTTGGCAAGAGCATAAATCAAGGTATAGCCACAAAATAGTAATGGGAAGTAAATGTGGAGATTGTATTATCGAAAGAAAGGGTTGAGAAATCCAAATATCTGTAACAATCCGAATGGCAGCATTCAGTTCAATCTGAAGTCCATGAAGACTTTTATGTGGAAGTTCACTGAACCCATGAATAATAGTCATCTAATGCAGAACATAATTGTTTCGTAGAGTACCATCACCACCACATAGGTAGAGAGAACATGACTCAATATGTGCGGATGTTCTTAATATGGTAAAAGGAAGATCTAGCTAGAGCATGACCAGGGTAGATAAAAATCAAATAAATCGGATTTCTTTTATTTAAATAGGACTTTGATAAAATGCTTTTTGAGGAAAAAACCTATCTAAAGATAGTTTTAATTAAGATACATTATAGCTCAAAGATATCTCATCATGGAATAGGGATTATACATTCTAATTTTGTGGTATGAGAAAATATTCATGTAATGTTTAAGAAAAGTTTTGTAAATGAGTTCCAATAGCTCATGCATTAGGGACCCAATCTTATGGGGTTCCACGGGCATCTGTATAGATTATTCAAGCTAATCTTTCTATCTACCCAATGGGACTCAGTGCTCAGTCTAGAAGATACCATCAGAGATGCTTGGTTTTTAAGTTCTCAAACTGTGGATTTGTGTCTCCAGAGGTACATGCTTGTTAACAGCAAAAATGTTTTTAAATAAATAAATAATATACAGAGGTGAGAAATAACAGACCTCAACTCTACTGTCCCTCTGCAAATTTGTGTACACAGAGTCAATCCCTTACCTCTTTCTAGAAGTGCAAAGTTTTTAAAAGTTCACTGAATAGAAGATCTGGAATAGATCTGGACAAGGAGAAGAAGTCTGGAGATAAATGTGAGAAGCGAGGGACATATGCTTGTTTTGTTAAAATATTATATGTTTGCTGTTGGAGAAAAAAATCCAGAATACTTAATGTTGTTGTTTTACTTAAATAAAACAATTTACATGTCTGTCTGGTGACATTCTCCTCCTAGTACAACATGGCAAGAAAATCCTCCAAATATTAATGATTAACCTGTTGAATTAGAGATAGTTCAACTCCCAATGACTTCATAAATATCTGCTTGAATTACCTTTGGTAAATGAAATAACCAAACAATCATTCAGTTTCTGATATAGCTGTAAAACTAATTTGAAAAGTTTTCAGAATAAACCACTGTTTAAAAATGTATAGTGTGTACTTTTTAAAAATGAAACCTACATCTACCTCTGAGTTGTGAGGAATGTGCATTAAGGTTATATAACAACCAACAAGAATGCAGTTTTACGTAGAAACCCATGATTAAATCGAGTCTTCCTGACTAGTGATTTAAATCATGATTTTAATCAATTTGATTTAAATCAAATCTACCCTGGCATGAACAGAACCACATCAAGGGTAACTATGCTTACATTTCTTATGGCTGCCATAATGCTAACAAAACTTAGAAGCATATCTTCTACTCTCTTCTGCTCACTGCACCACCTACTACCTTGACTACATTCCACCTGATTCATTAGTTTCTTTGCAACCTATGTCTCCCATATCCTTAAGCACTCTCTGTCACCTAACTCCTTTCCCCTGCCATCACGCACACCACTGAGAACACTTCTCTCGAAGTTTCCATCCAACCACTCCTCCCCCTTTTTCCCTTCACTGCTGAACTCCTTGAATTTACTGTCTAATCCTTCTGCCCAGGCTTCCTCTCCGCTAGCTCCCTCCCCAGTCCTCTTCAATCAGCATCTGCCTGCTGTGAAAAAGCCCTTTTCAATGTCATCAGTGAGCTTTCCTGGCCAAATTGCCTGGCCTCCTCTCTATCCTGATGCTCCGTGGTCTATGGCCTTTGAAATGGTCCATCATTTCCCCATCCTCCTCAAACCTCTTTCTCTCTCTCCCTTCTAGGATTCAGAGAGCCTGACTTCTCCTGTTTCTCTGCTTATCTTTGATTCTGCAGGGTCTCTCTCGGCCGCTCCACCTTCCGTTCCCAACTCTTTCTGTCAGAGTATCTCAAGGATCTGTCCATGAGCCTTTCCTTTTCTCCCTCTGCACCTTTCTCCTGAGAATCCTCATCCAGTTACACAACTTAAATCAGCACCATGCTGATAGATCTGGACACCACTTCTCCATACTTAAATTATCCCCTGCAGCCAAATATGCGTCCTGGCTGCTTTTTGATATCTCTTTCTCCCTTCATCTTTACTCCCTTCACTAGTCTACTGTTGTCAGCTCCAGTCTCTTCCAGCTATTCTTGGCAACATCCACGACTCCTCCTTCTCCAACATGAACACTGTTACTGACATTAATCCTGCCAGTTTTTCCTCTATCACCACTCCTAAGTCCACCTGCTTCTCTCAATTTCCACCATGTCCAGGCCTTGATTGTCTCTTGCCTCAGTTGCTGCTGTCTCCTCCTTTCTGGCTTCTTAAATTATCACCTCAGCCCTCCTTTCAATCAGTCCAAAATGCAACCATAAAATTCATGCCCCTTGCCCACTACTCAGACCGTGTCCAGCCTCTGTTCAAATTCCATCACCACCAGTTTCTCATCACCATCTGCATCAAACTAAATTCCTTATCCCTGCTTCTAAGCCCTGCACAACCTGGCTTAGGCTTACCATCTGCTCCTAGCTTTTTCCACTCCATCTCCTGTTCCCAGACTTTACTCATACTGCATGACAAACCTTCCCCTTTGTGTCCTTCTCCTTCTCTTGGTTCTGAGCATGCTTCCATGCTGCTGAATAAACCTTCCCTCCTTGTCTCAGCCAAAAATACCTCCATTCTCCTTAAGACTCGCTCCTTCAAGGAGGTTTATCCTCATTAGTCATCTCCTCAGACTGGTGTTTACCAACTAGATGAGCATTTACTAATTAAATGAGTAAAAATATTTATTTTACTTTATAAAAAATCCATCCAAAGGTCAGAGAACTGCTAAAACATCAGCTAAACTGCATGTCTCATTCACTCTGCCTTATCTAGTTTCCATTACTCCATCCTATGTCTGAATACTCCCCATCTATATTGTCTTTCTAGGCTGAAAAGTTCTTTGGAGCAGTGCTCTTGAACCTGATTCTCCAGTCCCACTGGTTTCACACTGATGCAGACTAGACACCAGCGGATGTCCTTTTGACTTACACCAGTTTAAGCTAGTGGAGAATCAGATCCTTCATCTTCACATCTGTCTGTAGCACATGGTTGTCATCAAATAAATGACAACAGTGTACAGCATGTTGGCGAGTCTGTACAGTCTTCGCAGGAGAGACAAGCAGCCAAGGATGAGACAAAGTAATTTACCCTGATTACTCAGAGTAAGATAAAGATAACTGAATATTCGACAGCACACACCACACACATTTTAAATGACATGTGCTTTCAACAAGCCAAGCTCTGCTCTCAGTTTCACTAGTGACTCTTCCCTGAATCAGTTCCACTGCCCTCAGTAGGGCTAAATGAGTGCAACTCAGGACAGAATTCAGCCCAATGTCTTCACAGGCATTGATATGCAAACTCTCTCTCTCTCTCTCTCTTTTTTTTTTTTTGGTACCCAGAGGAGAGAAAAGCAGAGTTGCCATGAAATGTTAATGAATTCACCATTTGATCATTCAGAGTAGGCATGATCTGCTGTAGAGAATATCTATATTTAGAGAGCAACATGGAAAGATTACTCAACTGAGTGAATTTAAGGCAAAAAAAGACTGTCAGATTAGCAAGGTAAATTGTTCTGGAATTTGTGTTGATACCGATATAGACCAAATATATCTATATTGAACAGAATTTTCATTTCTAACATGATTATATCACATTCTGCTACAAAATAATACAGTAGCAGCCTAACCCTGTCTACCTCACACACACAAAATTTCCTATGCATTAATCAGTGAGAGCTTTGCATAAAACAAGCCTAGATTTGCTTTATGACTATAAGCTGTATACTGCAGCACGTCAGAAAAATCTACACAAGGAAAACAAACTAAACCATCCAGTACTGCCAACCTCAAACATTCAAAAATCATGAATCAGGCTTCCAAAATGATGAGACTGTCTTAAAATCATGAGTTTTTTTAACAATAAAAATAATTTGGGGTTCTTTTTACTTGCCTTCTGGTTGTTGAGTCTTTAGTACTTGGGCATGTTTTCAACCTTTTCTCTGCAGCCACGATTCTCACTTGTCTCCAGAAGCCGTGGGTTTAAATAAAACATCAATACCACAAGACTCGTGATAACAGTTATAAAAGTTTGACAATCAGGATGATCTCCCAAAGTGTTTACATGCAGGGCCAGATTCTGACCTCAGTTACACTAGACCCAATCCTAAGTAACTCCAGCCCGGGTAGAAATCATCCCTCTCTGCTTTGTCTCTGTTACTGTAGTGGTGTTTTATGTTCAGTGTCCATGGGTTTGAATAAACTGTCAGATTTAACTGGCACAGGAAACATACACCAGTTTGCTTGTAAAACAGATAACGGTTGCTGAAAGATCCGTGTTTTGCAGAGGGCCTTAATCCAGACCATAGACAATAAAATAAAACTTGAAAGGTATTTAAGCTTAATAAGTCGTTTCAGTCCGAGGCAGGGGTCTCTTTCTTCTTTGTATATGATGCTATTAAAGGACTTTCAACAACTGAGTTTTCTTCTCCAGAGGAGAAGGGATTGTTCCCAACAAAGACAATGGCAAAACTTCCATTTATGTCAATGAGAGCAGGCCTTAAAACAGTTCCAAAATGTCTTCAGGGCTGGGCCAACAGAATTCACCCCAAGGTCACTTCACCATGCACAGCCTTTGTTCCCATGTACAAACTCGGGGCATGGCTACACTTGCAGATGTAGAGTGCTTTGAGTTAAATCAATCTTCCTAGAGCGCAGTAGGGAAAGCACTGCAATCTGTCCACACTGACAGCTTCAAGCACACTGGCGTGGCCACATTTGCAGCACTTGCAGCCACATTGGGAGTGGTGCATTATGGGAAGCTATCCCAGTATGCAAGTGGCTGTAATGTGCTTTTAAAATGGGAGGAGTGGGGTGGAGTGTGACAGGGAGTGTGATGTGTGGGGTGGGGGCAGAGACAGTGGATTTTTGGGGGGCTGAGAGCATGTCAGCATGCAGTCTTGTAAGTTCAGACAGCAGCAGACCTCCCCCTCAGCCCACCTGCCTCTCTCTCACACACACAGCATTCCACAGTAACGGCTTGCATGCCAGCTGTCAGAAATGGAGCTTTGAAAGGGCATTTCCGCATTCCTACAAGAGTTCAAAACAATGACAAGAGTGGCCACTTGACTCAAGGGGATTATGGGACGTTTCCGGAGGCCAATCAGAGTACAGTAATGCAACACCTTGTTCACACTGACGCCCGGGCGTTGTAGCCAAGGCGCAGCAAACGTTATTCCTCTTGCAAAGGTGGAGTACCAGCAGCGCTTTAGCCCTGGAGTCAAAGTGCTCTACTTGCCTTGCCAGCGTGGACGGATAGTGAGCTAGTGAGCCCAGGGGCTTCTTTAATGAACTATAACTCGCAAGTGCAGCCAAGCCCCCAGCTCATTCTGTCCCAATCACCCTGCATTCAAACCCCTTTTAAAAAAAACATCTTCCACAATGCCCAACAGAAGTGAACTTGGACAGGAGAAAATGCCTAAACACTAAGGGCTTGGCTACACTTGCGAGTTAAAAAACATTAAAGGAGCTCCGGGCGCACTAGCTCATTACCCGTCCACACTGGCAAGGCATGTAGAGCGTTCTGACCCAACGGCTAGAGCGCTCCTAGTACTCCATCTTGGTGAGTAGAATAACGTTTGATGCGCCCCCACTGGAGCACCCGAGTGTCAGTGTGAATGAGGTGTTGCATTACTGCGCTCTGATCAGCCTCTGGAAACGTCCCATAACCACCTTAAGTCAAGTGGCCACTCTTGTCATTGTTTTGGATATGTCCTTTGAAAGCTCCATATGACAGCTGGCAAGCTTATCTGCTCCGAGACAAAAGCAACCCTTACTGTGGAATGCTGTATGTGAGAGAGAGGTGGGGAGGGAGGGAGAGCTCTGCTTCTTTCTGAACTTACAAGACAGCATGCTGACATGAAAACCTACCCTCTCTCCACCACATACACACAACACGCTCCCTGTCACACTCCACCCCACCACCACCCCATTTGAAAAGTATGTTGCAGCCATCTGCATGCTGGGATAGCTACCACAATGCACTGCTCTCTGTGGCCACTGCAAGAGCTGCTAATGTGGCCACGCCAGTGCACTGTCAGCTGTCAGTGTGGATAGACTACAGCACTTTCCCTACTGTGCTCTTCGAAAGCTGGTTTAACTCAAAGCACTCTACATTTGCAAGTGTAGCCAAGCCCAGAGGGTAAGACTGACAACCATACAAGGAAGATTTCTCCCACAGCAGGCAATGCATAAGGCCATCCTAAGCAGCCCTTTCACAGGGCCTCTCACAAACTCCAATCTAGGGTGGGGCCTGGGGCTGGTAGGAACGGCACTAGCTGGATTCTGAGCAATGCTTCTTCCCCAAGGCAGTTTAGGGTGGGCTGCCCAAGTGACACCAGGAGTTTTGGCCCCTGGAGCAGCCCAAACTCAAGGTGCAAAGGTGGCTTAAAGCATAAGAGACACATCACTGAATTTCACCCTGCATCCTTTGAGTCTGGGGATTTCCTAGTGTGACCCATTGTCCACATGTCTGTCTTACAAAGTGAGCTCTTTGGGGCAGGCAATGTCTTAATTTTTGTATATCACAGGACATATTGCACAACAGCACTGGTACTAAATCAACTAAATAGTAACATGAAACCCAAGTTCTCACCTTTTCCTTCTCTTCATGACAATGCAATGAAGGAAATCTCTTTGAGAGTCTTTAATGGCCCTGCAGGCTAGGCTGGCAGAACTCTGGGCCAGTCTACTGGGAACATCAAGCCAAGTGGAGCCCTCAACAGAACACACATGCTGCTAGCCCAGTTATGGAAAGTCTGCGAACATCAGGCCACACTGAAACTGCCCGGAAGAGATTTAGAGGGCCAGTGCGCCATGCAGAAGCAGTGGTATTGAAAACCAGTGCTGACAGCAAATGGGAGGGCAGGAAGAGAAAGTGGATTGGCAGCAAGAGAATGGCAGGCAGCACATGTGACCGTATGAAAGCTGATTCTGAGAGAGACTCCTTAGAAAGCTACTATTTGTGTCTCAAACAAATTAAAGCAGCAGGTTATCTCCCACGCTGAAAAATAAACTGAATTTGAGAGCATTGCTGGGAAGTAAAGTAGAACAGTAAAACCAGAGAGACGGATGTGGCAGGCGTTTATTTTCTAGCTCTTTGGCTCACCGTGGGTCTTTTGCTTTACCCGATCTTGAAAGGGGCCTTTTCATTCTTGCATGAATTACATAATCAACTGTTTGTTCTTTAATCATCTGAAGAAAGGGATGGAAGGTGCTTGCTTTACTACAACATTTTTTTAAATTGGGAGTTACGGAGAGAAGGGAAGTGGTTAGGATGTGGGAAGACAAGAGGGAAACAAAGATGTGTGTGGGTACATGCAAGAGAACTCAGACTAGGAGAAGTAAGGTGGGAGTATTAGTTGACCATTATTATTTATATTACAGTAGCACTTAGGCTCTAACCAGATCAACTCCCCATTTTGCTAGATGCTGTACAGACACATGGCAAGAGAGAGTCCCTCCCAACCCCAAAGAGTTTACAGTCTGAGATCCTGATTCACCACAGCATCAGTGCATCTTCACAGCACCATGAATTGGGGCCTATGTATCTAAAGTAGGCCTGCACAACTCGTAAAGCGGCAAGGGCCACATTACTCCAAAGAAAACAGCTGAGGGCCGAAACCCCCCGGCCCCGCGGAAACACCTCCCTAGCACCTCCCGGCCCCGCGGAAACATCCGCTGGAGCCGTGGCCGGGATTCAAAGGGCTCTTGGCTGCCCGCAGCAGCGAGGAGCCCTGAGCCCTTTAAATCTCAGCTGCGGCTGGGAATCAAAGGGCTCAGGGCTCCCCGTCGCTGCGGGAAGCCCAGAGCCCTTTGATTCCCAGCCGCGGCTGAGATTTAAAGGGCTCTGGGCTGCCCGCAGAGTGCCGTGTGCGCGGGATTTAGAATCCCCCCACAGGCCGCACAGTGAGGCTCCACAGGCCACATGCGGCCCGCGGGCAGTATGTTGTGCAGGCCTGATCTAAAGCCAGGCATGTGCAGGATTGCTGCCAGTCCAATCACCTGTGGTCCCAAACGCAAACCATGTATTTGCTTCTAGTTCAGGGGACTGGTAATGGAGTCCATCACTTTGAGCTCTTTCAATTCCTTCCTCCAGTGGTAGTAACCCAAATCTGTGACCATCTCACGGCTGTTGACTGATCTATGTGAAATGGGTTGCTGACCTCAGTCTATTTCCTAAGAGACATGTATCCACACGATCAAAAACACCATCCTAAAACTGGGAGCCTAGCAATCTCAGCAGAGGAACTAAGGTCTACTGACTATCTCTGTTCTGTGGGTAACAAGGGGAATAGGTGCCGTCTTCCTCCTTGCCCCTGGGGGTGCTCAACCCCCTCTCCGCCCCAGGTCCCCTCCCCACTCCAACCCTTTCCCCCAAGCCCCTGCCCTGCCTCTGCCCCGCCTCTTCCTGCCCATTCCCCACCCCCAGCAGGGCTCCCCTCTGCCCCAGTGCTTCCTGCATGCCATGAAACAGCCGACTGCAGCAGGCAGGAGGCGCTGGGAGAGGAAGGAGTTGATCAGTGGGGCCACTGATGGGTAAGAGGTGCTGAGGAGGGGAGAGCGATGAGCGGGCTGCCAATGAATGGTAAGTACCCACTAATTTTTTCTGTGAGTGTTCCAAGGCTGGAGTACCCATGGAGTTGGTGCCTATGACACAGGGAATTCAGCCATCACTGCTGCTAATTCATCCCCAACACTCACCAGCACTGATTCCACTTTAAAAAAAAAAGTATTGCTTAGCTCAGTCAGCTCCTGTGAGCCACACCCTTCTAGACACGATTCAGATGGGCTGGCTAATCCCACCCCTTTCCTTTCTTCATAGCACTTTCGTTTTCTTCTAATTCTATTATCCAACAGGTGGATGTAACTGAGCAAACGTAGCAGCTGTATCAGTGAGACCCTTCATGAGCAACATTTCTTTAACTGGGTAATTACAGATATGGTTCCTGCTGTCCCCTCTGCTTCACTGTATACTGGCCAAGAAAGGAGAGTTTGGAGCTGACGCCCAGAGCCAATGAGACCAGAAAACAGATTCCTCCCACCATCCCAGACCCTTTAAAAGGATCAGCCTTGAAAGCAGAACTTCTTGGAGCTTTGGTAGGGAGAAGCTAAGACTAACACCTCCACCTCCATATCCACAAGGCTGAGGATTGGAAGTGTAGCAGGCTGCACAGTCCAGAATGGCTGATCTGGTCAGGCCAGGGGACCTCAGATTCAGATAGCTGACCTTGTTCCCATGAGGAAGAGGAGGAGAAAGATTCCTTCTGTTTCTTTCCTCCTGGGAAAGCTCCTCTGCCTGGAGTGCCTGGGCACAAGGGAGTCTCAAGAACAGATAGGGCATCTTAGCCTCGTTGAGGATGTTTTCTTTGAGACCAAGATCTTTGGAAGGGAACATGAATCCCCTACTCCCACAGGGTCAGACGATGGCAGAGTAATTTTTAGGTAGTTTGTACCTGGGAGGCTCTTCCTTTGGCTCTCATGTGTACAACTCTCTCTGACAGGGAGAGGTTTGCTGTGCCTCAAGAGGATTTAGCGTTAACCCATCAGGACTCCTTCTGCCACAGGTCTTATCCTTAGTTTCATGTGAGACTTCTTTTCTGTTGATCCCCCGCAGGAAGCCTTGATCCTAGGATTGCCTGGCCCAGGAAGATAGGCCCCAAGGGGAAGGAATACAAGCCTGAGAAAACTAGCTTGCATCCTAGGGGATCTTGGTTAAAGTCACTTGCCTGCTGATGCAGTAGGAATCGCAGCTCAGGAGTATCTAATGATAGGACAGGATCAGAAAGCCCCTGATACAGGTTCAGGAATCATGATTAGAAAACTGCTGCTGGGCCTAAGGGTCTCTGCAACAATCTAATGGCTCTATAGTCACCAGTGGCTGGCGATGTGGGCTCAAGAGCCTTGGAAGAGTATTTGGGTCTTTTTCCTGGACTTCCCTTTGGATGCTGATCCCTGAAGGGGTATCCTCCACTAGCTACTTGCCCTGGGCTAGGGTCACCTGATCCCTAGCCATGGCACAATAGCCTGGGCTATACCTCCCTGGCGGATGCCACATCGGACAGGCCTAATTGCTCGTTACAGAATAGTCACAGATGCGCATTCAAACACTCAATCACAGGCAAGTGCAGGATGTGTAGTTCTGCCTTTATGTTCTGTTTCGAAAGCTGCAAGCAGACCAAGGTTCTGCAGACTGTGCTTCGATGAAGAAACAGCTATTCAGAGTACTGACCTACTAGGGTCCTGTGGTGGGCCTGTAGGGGTGAAGCCTCAGTCATGTTTCAGGAGCCAAAAGCCACTTGACCCTTGACTTAGGGAGTACTATAACTATGGGAATGACTTCAGAAAAAGGGGGGATAGAGGCAAGTACTTGGCCCACAGTTGGGGACAGAAAAGTTTATCTTGGCAGTAATCATGCCCATGAATACCAGGCATGGTCTACTAACTTGAGACTGGCATGGGCATGGCACCAACGTATTGACCTATTGAAATCAATGGCAGCTGCAGATGGTCAGCATCTCTTCAAATCAGGCTCAAGGAGCCAGGTTTTCAGAAATGCACAGCTCTCATATAAGCACCTAAACAAAGTGCCCAGCACCCTGCAGCTCCCACTGAGAACAGAAGGTACTGAGCCACTTTGAAAATCCACCCATTACCTGTGGTGCCTAAAGGGGAGCTGGTCTGAGCTGAGCACTTTTAAAAACTTTGTTCAGCTCCGCTCCCTTCCCTGCACCACACACACAAAATGGAGGAACCCAGAATCACCAGCCACTTTCGAAAACGTTAGCCTAGATTTCCACTCATAGATGAGAGGTAATAAGGCATGGCTCATTGACAGATTACTCAGAACTATGCTGACCAGATGCTTACAGCTGGGTGGGTTTTTAATGAGATGAAACTTCCAGCAGAGAAATGCACCCAGCATAGATTTCAACAAAACTTTGATATGCAAATCAAATCAAGAATTTTTAAAAAGCCTCTGGGGTTCTGTCAAAGTTGTTCCCCTCCAGCTGCCAGAGGCTGCAGCCTAAAGTGCCTTTGTAAAGGAACAGCAAGATGAGGTGTTTTAATGGGAGGTTTTTGATTTGTTCCAACACGTATCACTCCAATAAATAAATAAATAAATAAATAAACTAAGAGTCAGCCATTTGATTGGGGAGGAGAGAGTAGGGTGTTTATTGTTTATGAAAGGTGCTGGATTTACAGCCTGGGAGATTAACATTCTCTACCTGCAGAACAGGTACAGCACAGGCAGTGGCACTGGTAATACAAGCTTAACCACACTGTCCTGTCAACAGGTTCCTCCTCAGCCCATGGGGACAGTGCAGTTTAGCCTGAGCCCTCCGATTAGGGCTAGGCTCTGTAGGGAAAGTTGTACTGCAGTGGCTGTACTGTTCTGCTGATACAATAATTTCAGTCTCTCTCTAATGCTCTCACTCTGATTTATTTCACTGGCACTAAATTCATTTAAGTAAGATCTCATTACATTTTTAAAAAATGGCAGGGAATCACCCTGGTGCTTCAGACAAGTCAGTGAAACAAATTATTGTGCAAACCCATTTGCTTATACTGTTACATAAACCCTCTGCTCCAGTTAACTGCCAAATAATGCAAATACATGCTATGAGCTCGCAATTAGGGGGAAAAAAACTATCAACGGAATCCATGCTGAATTTGTTGTGTCTGAATATGTATATTATAGCAACTGGTTTATGGATTTTTAACCTGTTCACAAGGCCATTTGGGGTAGAAACCTGCCCCCACTGCCCTCTTCTCCTTGTCTATCCTTCTTCTGGGGGTGCCAGGCACAGACTCCGTATGCCAAGCAACAGGATGGAGGATCTTTTTTCCAGCAACATCAGCATCTAGTTCCCTGGCAGATTCCCCTTCCAGCAATTGAGCTGGCAGTTCTGGAGCTGCCTCTGGGTCTATCACATGCATGGACTGTGGACAGGTTTTCTGGGTGTACTTGTTTGGCTGAGCACTGTTTCATTTTGATTTTAATGAATTTAGGGGCTTGTTATTCATTTGTGAAGGACTCATCATCAGAATTTCCTTGGTAAATAGAATACTTTTTCCCCACCATACAAATAAAAAGCTAAATCCTGCAGTCCAAGTGCGTGCTGCAGAAGGCCCTGAACACAGCAGAAATCTGCTACAGCAAGAGGGGTGACATAAGGAGGTTGCGTAACCTCATCCCCTTCCTATGTACTAAGGAATACATCTCCATGACTTCCACA
Organism: Chelonoidis abingdonii; assembly: GCF_003597395.2. Classification (NCBI taxonomy): domain Eukaryota; kingdom Metazoa; phylum Chordata; order Testudines; family Testudinidae; genus Chelonoidis; species Chelonoidis abingdonii. The sequence goes on from NC_133769.1 coordinate 346,459,247, forward strand.
CTGGGCCGGCCTGATGAAGATGGATCTGGGGATGAGATGATAGCAAATGTTCTGGCATCAGGGAAGTGTAGCAGGCAACGGATGCTACTGCAGCCGTGTCCCCAGGCTGGAGAGAAAGATATGGATGCATGCAACCCCATGTGTCTTTCCCCTGTCCACAGACTTTCCTCACAAGCTGTGCCGGGGACCAGGACTGAGCGCACTACACTGTTTTAGCTACGAGAATCATCACACAGACCATATCCTGGCCTCCTGTATGTCTCATGTGTCATCTGAGTTTTCTTAGTTAATCAAAAGACAAGGATGCAGTCGACGGCCTATACACAAATATAGTATTTATGTGAATATAACACTTCTTCTAAAGAGAAAGTTATTGCCAATGTTGAATGTACCAAGATTTAACATTTGAACACAGAGATATGACATTAAAATACATGCAGGGAGATCCAATAGTCAATACAGTCACCAATCTAGCTAGCTGTTTCTAATATGTCTCTTACTGTATCTAGGCACCAAGTTGTGGAGAACACTATGCCATAGCCAAGATCTCAGCATGCACATAACAACAGCACATAGAGATATGTCAGTTTATACCAGCTGGAAGTGGTAGGAGCCTAAATGCCTTTGAGGGCCTGGGCCTTAGTCCTTATAAATCACACCATCAGCTGGTGTAAATTGGCTAAGCTCCATGAACTGATTTATATATCTTGAAGATCTGGCCCTGCAGCAGGTGTTTAGATAGCAGAATTTTGGCCTATGTTGTTATCTGTAGAGACACTGAGCAGTGCCTTACTCTGCAAGTAGTCCCACTGATCAGCAGGATTATATACGAAGTACTACTAAGTGTGAGTAATGGTGGGAGAATCTGGCCCATAGGTTGTGTCCATTATACCACCTCCAGTTGAGACCCTTTCAGAGCTCATAAGCCAAGCAAACTCTGGCCTAGTTACTACACAGACAGGAGAGCTGTGTGGTGTGGTAGAGAGTTAGGGTGACCATATTTCCCTAACCTGAAAACGGGACACCAGGAGTAGATACAGATGCTTCAGTCCTTCTCCCTGACCAACTCTGCTCCTATTGCCCTCCTCCCCTGCCCTCTCTGCACTGAGACAATATGAGCTGCCCGGCATTGCCACTGACCCAAGCCCGGCTGTGCTGGCAGTGCTTAATTTGTGCTGGGGCTTGCCAGGGCTGAGCCCAAGCACCATTAGGCTTGGCAGTTCATAGGCCCAGCATCCCTGGACTCCTGGCCAGCAGCTGCCACTCTCTGACCACCCAGCTCTGAAGGCAGCACCACCGCCAGCAGCATCTCAGAAGTAAGGGTGCAATACCATACCATGTCACCCTTACTTCTGCGCTTCTGCTAGCGGTGGTGCTGCCTTCAGAGCTGAGCACTCAACCAGCAGCTGCCACTCTCCAGCTGCCCAGCAGAGCTGACCCAAGCCCCACCATGCAGGGCTGGCCCGAGCCACCTGGCATCGCCGCACACCGAGACAATATCATGGAGGTCACTACTTTTTTGGCAAAACTGGACATTTGCCTGAATATTCCTCTGTGCTCCTCCCCTCCCCTCGGGCAAGAGCAAATAGGACAACCAAAAAAGTCATGATGTCCAGGACAGAGATTAAAAATGGGACTGTCCCATCCAAAACAGGATGCATGGCACGCTATAGAGAATGGATTTGGTGATTCAGTGGGTGGTACTCCCCGGAGTCAGTATATCACTAGTCTGTGCATGGTGCCCAGGAGCACTTTTTGGATGACAGTGCCATCTTTTGGTCCTGACCACTCATTGTCTAGCCCATCGGCACTTTTTGCAAGAATAATGTTAACTCGTATGTCAGACCACATTCCAATTTGAGTAATTCCATTCAGCCTACTACATCTCCTATGCACCCTCAATTCTATACAGCAGTCCTCTGTAACTCCTCTCCAAACTGCTGTGCCATGTTGCCATGCTTTGTTAAACAAGTGCTATCTTCCACCCTGTGTGCATTTCAGTCGGTGGTGAACTGTGCTTGTGCACACACATGGCTATGGCGGACATCACAATGTATTGATCTGGGAGGTAAACATTGTCTAAAGCAAAGCCAAGGTCAATATTTACCTCCAGCAACAATAAACCCTGATGTCCACTGAAACAAGAAGCCAATATGTGTGGTATTATATGCATTCATTTTTGCAATCATTCAAACTGCTAAGCTGGAATTCACTCTAGTTGCATAAATGGCCAGTACATATTTTCCTTTTAAATTGACATTTATCCAGTGTTTCCTGCATCAAGTCCAATAACTTGTAGTTGACATGGATCCTAAACATATTGAGGGCCTGATCCAACTCTCACTGAATTCAATACAAGAATGATTGAGCCTATGTTTTGCACTATGCTAATTTTCAGCATCACCGCTACTCTCTAAACGGTAGCCAGTTGCACCCATTTTATATGTATTATTTTTGTATTGTGGTATTTTTTATATCATATAGAAGGAGATATTGTATTCAAAGGGTAATTATTCCACATTTTATAACACCTTTACAGGTTCATTACCACTCTAATGACTCACATATTAAGACTAATGGAGGTGTGTAATTGGCCAACCCAGAGGCAGAAGAGCAATACCCAAACATTTCCTGTGTCTGATGTGAGTTTAGTCTGGTATCCCAGAAGGATCCAATACAAAAATCTCAGATATTGCTCATTCCTATCAACACAAAGGAGAAATAGATTTCTTGAAACTCTAACGGTACGTCTAGGAAACAGACTTCTTCCCCGAAGCAGATGTAGAGAAAGCCTTCATTTGACTGATTGGAATAAATGGCTATTAAAAGTCATAGTGGAACCTTATATAGAAGTAGGAGACACAGAAACTTTCAGAGTAAGCGAAGGGCACAAGCAGCTCCAGCTTAGAAATGTAGAGTCCCAACCATTAACCTCCTGAGACCTTAGTAACACATTAGACATGAAGCAAAATGCTCCTCCAGTGCTGCTCCATGCACCAGATACACAAACAATGAGCTGCAAAAGTTCCAACAGAATGTTGCTAATTTCACTAATACTGCACTCTATGGTTGTGTTAGAGAATAGCAATGGAAGGGTTACAGCAGATTCTTCTATACCTGGACCTGAAACAGGATTATTTCCAAACAATGGGGGACTTATTTGGAGGGTTAAAAAAAGGTGTGTTTATATTGTGAGCACACATACATGTGGATAAATAATATAGCTCCTTCTACAAGGCACAGAAAATACTTGTCTTACAAAGATAATACATATAAAACAGCCACAAGTGGCTACCATTTAGACACATATCAAGTGATAAATTGCAGAATCACGTGATAAATTCATGTATCTTGCATCTCACACCACCTCCCCTTGATCTCGTCTCAGTCAGCTGGATTTCTGTGGCATATTCTGCATTAGTTGCACATATGGCACTTCCTCTGACATTCATCACTGTGGAACATGAGAAGAGTGTTCAACAGAAAGTAATGGTGCAGTGTGGAGGGAAATATTTCCTACGAGAAATTATTTTCTAAATTTTTCTAAATGGATCAAACGATCCTAAAGGAGATTGAGGCCTCTGAAATCACGTTTGAAGTAATCACTTGAAATTGAAAAGGGAATAAGTGGATTTTACATCTTCCTGGATTCTGTGGTTTATAAAGCACAGAAAGAAATAATACAGAGAATGTAAATTATTTGAAATAGTTTAAGACTTTACACCAGCCCCTCAGTCCCACAGCCAATTTAGTGAGGATTATAACCATGCTACCCTATTTGCAAAGTAATTTTCTCTCCCCTGTTGTTCCATGAGGTTATTTTTTGTAACAAACAATGGAAACTGACTATGACCAATGTGCTGCCAAATACACAAAAGAAACTGGAAAAACGGAGGGCTAGATTCTGTTCTGTGCACAGCACAGAAGGCAAGCCCACGGCAGCGCTTTAACGCAGCTTGTGTAGTTCCCTCCACGTAGTACCCTCCACGAGGGGCATAGCTACCAGCGCTGGTGCACGGTCTATACTGGCACGTTACAGCACTGAAACTAGCAGCACTCAGGGGGATGTTTTTTCACACCCCTGAGCAAGAAAGCTGCAGCGCTGTAAAGTGCCAATGTAGACAAGCCCTAAGTAAGAGCAGCCCCAACTGCTCTATTTTACTGTATAAAATTTTCTCAGAGGTTCCCTAGAACTCTCCCCGATACCTTGAAGCTCCAGTCTGGCCCCTATAGGCTGCTGCAGTTGTACACATGGGCCAGAGCAGAGGAGGTGATTTTTTTTTCTTCTCTAATCTCTTTCAGTTACAGTCATCTCAAGCATTACCTGTAACAGTAGGTAAAACAACTTTGTACAGAGTGGTTTTTTAAGCTGTTGGTGTCCCTTTCAAGTGATAAGTTGCAATACTAATTATGACAAGCCGCTAAAAGAGTCTCAGTGTATAGCATCCAGGCACAGATGGTTCAATCGCACAAGTATTGCAACACATTTAAAATGATCTCACACTTAGCTTCTTGTTTTATCTTCTTCCCAAGGCCTTTCAAGCTGGAATACTCCTAGATTTGGTGGTGCCATTTTCAAGATACTAGCACGATCCTTAGATAACGCTCATCCTCACACCAGCTAAGTTCAACAAGAACTAACGTACCCATGCTTGCTCGGAAATGAAAGACATTAAGGAATAACACTCCCCACCATACCTGAGCATCTGATTTACACATCGGTAAGTTATATGATCTGAAGTGCTTCTTATAAATACAGAAGAAATACATACTGTTTTCTTCCCCTGCTATACAGCGTTGCCAGGACTGGACAGAACTGAATTCTCATTGCTAATTTTTTTTTTAAGTATAATAGAAAAATCCACCACTGTAGAATCCACCAAGCAAGAGATGCATGTGGAAAACCACAGGCAATGTTCATCCAAATAGACTACTGGATCTATTGGTGCATCCTAAATCTTTAAGCATTATATAAGTCACACCCTCCTCACCAGCCAGGGTTCACATGACTGAAGCAATCTTATTTAACTGACTGCACCCTGGGAAGAAGGGTGGTCTTGTTACGAAGATGCTAACCCAGGGCTCTCGAGATCTAAGTTCACTGCCCATGTTCTCCAGGAGTATCCTTCATAAGCCAACATGGTTAGGGATTCCTGCAATGTACCACCTCCCTTTCCAAGAGAGAAGATGGTGGTGCATTATGGGAGATGTAGCCTGACCAGAGAGCCCAGCATATACAGGAGAATAGGAGCCTGAGGCAACTAAACAACAACTCCCATGAGGCACTGTAGCAGCACATGCAAATAAAACTTTGTTTTTGTTCTCAGACTTCCACCAAATACACATTTCCAGTGCAAAATTTAGATGAAAATGGAAAAAAAATGTTTTCATCAAAATTTTCAATGAGGAAAAATCCCATTTTTTAACCTCTGGCCATGATGCCTCTGAAAGACAGCCCTACCCATAGCGGCTTCAGCACAACACCAACCTTCATCCCATCCCATCTGAAAAGACAAGGGGTTCTACTGTCTGGGAGCCCCACTGATAGATCCCTAATCTTTTCATGCTCTAATTTCAAAAGGCACCCATGCATCTATATACACTTATATGATGGTAATATTCATGTGCCAATTTGCTTTTATCTTACACCTTTTCCTGTTTCCACCTCAACTCTGCCCAACACTCCATATCTGCTAGGTTGCAGCATTTAAACAGCTGCCATTTAAAAATAATGCTTCCAAAATTTCTCTCTTCACAACTCTCAGCTCACCCTCTCTCCAGTCCCAAAAGTAAATAAAAATTACACTGTTTGAGGATAGCAAGAATCAGTCCTTCACCCAGATCGGTGATGAGATGACAGTATAACATCTTGGGCCAACTAAAAACAAAGGGCCAGATTCTCCATTGCCTTGCATGTGGGTTAGTCACTAACAAACGTGTCCACTGAGTGCAAAGTGGATGTAAAATCCTACCATATCAAAATGGCTACATTTTACATTCACTTTGCATTTTTTCTGCACAGATTTAAGGAACTACACAAGGTGCACAGCCACATAGAATCACGTCCACGTGCTTTATCTGGTTGGAAAGGCAGGAAACTCTCCTTGAAACATTGAAATAGAGAGGATGACATGGAGCTTGCAATTCAAGGAATGGGCAGCGCTCGTTTTGTCAATACAGTTAAGGGGCAATTGCATTTTCATTACATTATATACTCTGATCTTCAGGCCATAAAAAACTTTGCTCCAAGCTAAACTTGCCACACAAGGTGTTCAAGGAGGAAAAATATTTTTAATTGAAATGAAACTATCCATATATCAAACTGCTTCAATTTACAGGACAAATATTTGCAGAATTCCAATCGAAGGTATGATTCACTGTGTTAGTCCCTTCAAAAAATTATTATATTTTCAGGTGTCAGAAATTACCCAGCACAATTAATTTCACTTAGGGGCTGCCAAAGGGAAAAATAAATTTAAAAATAAGTTCAAATATTACCCAACCTGACATTTACAGTACAAATATTTGTAATGAAAAATAATAATATAAAGTGAGCACTGTACACTTTATATTCTGCTCTGTAATTGAAATCAATGATCGAAAATGTAGAAAAATTTCCAAAAATATTTATAATAAATTTTAATTGGTTTAAATTGTTTAACAGTACAATTAAAACTGCAATTAATTGCAATTAATTTTTTTTAATCAAGTTAATTTGTTTTGAGTTAATCGCTTGAGTTAACTGAGATTAATTGACATCCCTAGTCACAACGGATAATCCAAAGGATCTTTCCATGGAAGATTATCCCAAACAATGTATTTCTAAAATGCTGCATTGTAAAAAGATCAAAGATCATAGGCAGCCCATGAACCACTGGCTCAGGGAAGCTAGCCCCTGGCCCCACATCTTCTGCCCAAGACCCCACCCCCACCAGAGCCCAGAGGCCCCCCCATCCCATGGCCACCAGCCCCCCCACCCCAGCCCCAGGCCTCCTGAGCACCCCAGCCCCAGAGCACCAGACGGGCAGTGTGGCCCCTAGCTCCCCCAGCCAGAGTGCCAAGTGGGCGGTGTGGCCCCAAGCTCCCCGAGCCCCAGAGTGCCAGGCAGGGGGGCTGTCTGCCCCCAGCTCCGGGCAGGCAGGCTGCTGGTCCCTAGCTCCTCCAGCCCAGGAGGGGGCCTGGAAGCGGAGTGCGGGCAGGGCCACGCAGGACTGTTTGGGGCATGCAATACCCACCGCACATGTCAAAGATCACATAACTCCTGTGAAAGACACTGCACAGAGTCATGCTACCTGTCATCAGGCGACTTAGTTAATAAAAAAAGGGATAGGGATTTCAAGATATGACATGCATGTCCACACAGGGAAAGGCATGGCAACTGCATTGCAGTGATGATTCACTTATAGAATGGCATGACATTGGCAAGCTAATGGAAAAGACACATAATACGCATGCCAATAAATATTGCAATATCTGCCATTGTTTTAGATCAGTGTTTCCCAAACTTGGGATGCCACTTGTGTAGGGTAAGCCCCTGGTGGGCTGGGCCAGTTTGTTTACCTGCCGCGTCCGTAGGCCTGGCCGACTCAGGCCAATGGGAGCTGCTGGAAGCGCAACGTACTGGCTGCTGCTTCCAGCAGCTCCCATTAGCCTGGAGCAGTGAATTGCGGCCAGTGGGAGCCGCGATCGGGCCGGACCTGCGGATGCGGCAGGTAAACACATCGGCCCGGGCCACTGGGGGCTTACCCTACACAAGCGGCATCCCAAGTTTGGGAAACACTGTTTTAGATGAAGCAATTGCCCATTTGCTGCATTCTTTCTGATGTGGGAAAAAATTCTTTTCCCGGCTCCTCAGTGTAAATCTGGTGTCACTCCCCTGCCTTAGGTGGATTCATTCCAGATTTATGCCTAGGAAACGAAAAGCAGAATTTGATGTTATAAAAAAAAATATTAAAAGGAAACTGTGCTCATTTGCTCCTCACAAATTTCTGACATTTCAAAAGATGATGTCCAATGTATTTCCATGTAGATTTATTCTTGGGGAGAGGTGATTTTTTGTTTCTTCAGTTTAACTCTGCTGCTCTGAGTGGATTGAGGACTGTTCCCCTTTAATATTCAGGAAACAAATGGAAAGTAGATTATACCTGTCCCAAAGCTGTCAAATAAAATGTTTTATTAAAACAAAATCTTCCTGGGATTTTCCCAAATCCCCAAAATATTCCTGAGTGCAAAAGTTTCCACTGGGAATTTTACATTAGCAGATAGGCTACATCTACACTGCAAAAAAAACAACAAAAAATCGCTTGGCAGTGAGTCCCAGAGCCCAGGTCAACTGACTTGGGCTTCCAGGACATGCGCTGCAGGGCAAAAAATAGCAGTGTAAACATTCCCTCCCAGACTTGAGCCCGGGCTCAGAAACCCAGCAAGAGGAATGGATCTCAGAGCCCAGGCCGCAGCCCGAATGAGAACACCTACACTGCTATTTTTAGCCCTGTAGCGTGAATCCCATAAGTCTGAGTCAGTTGACACGGGATCTGAGACTCACTGCATGGCGGGGAAGGGGGAATTTGCAGTGCAGACATATCCATATATGTATCTAGCCATCTCCCTAATTCCTCTAGCTATAAGGATGCTGCAAAGTGCAAGCTATTTCCACCTGAAAGCTGGAGTAACATTTTACCAGCTCAGGCCTTTAAAATGCAGGTCTACTCTGAAAAATGGCTGTTTAAGAAATGGCATTGTGGGGCACTAGACTTTTGTTTAATAGACTCCTGATCAAATCTGCAGAGTTCATATATAAAAAAAATAGACTCTTCCCTGCCTGCCAGCCCCGCAAACTCAGCCGGTGCTCTGAGAGTGCGGTGGAGCTCTTTCTGTCTTACACATCATCACTTAATAATACTCTGCCTTCAGCTTCGCCTGCCTGTTCAGTCCCGCTAGCCTTCAAGCACATGCACCCACACATCCCCAACTACATTTGAAGACAATGGGATTATAAATGGTTTAAATAAGGGCCTGCAGCTATGGATGAGGCATGAGATTCAAAGCTTTCAGAGAGCTGGTTGGGATTGGCAGTGTGGCAGCTAGGAAACAAACACAACTTTTTACATATAAACTGACTACATTTTGCTAGGAAGCATTGTAACATAACAAAATATAGAACCCCATGATGCCATTTTTATGGCCACGTTTCAGAACTGCACTTTAAGTCATACGTCGCTTAGGCTCCGCAACAATCGATCATGAAAATGCCAGGAAATGTCAGAATATTTTAGCTTCCTGCCCCATCTATTGTTTACTATTGGGCAGATTCTGACACTTTATTCCACCGAGTAACACTTGACTCCTCTGTAGTTCAACTGAAGTCAAAGGAATTATGCGTGGAGTACGAAGATCACATTCCAGCTTTATGCTAGCTAGCTATTGTTATAGCAGAAGTCATCAGTTGGCACTATTACAATCTTACAAGTTGGTGGGGGAAGTTTTCCCCTTAGAGTGCTAGTAGCGTACATTCTGTGTAGTATGCTACATTGTTAGTTTCGAGATGAAGATTTCTTTCAGGGGGAACTAGTGCAAGCCACAAGGGAGTTTACTCTCTACCTTAATCACTAATTAGAGTCAGTTCTTGAGGCACAGTTGCTTCCTGGGAACTGGGTAGTGATGTGGGGCTGATTCCTGAAAGAGACAATTGCCTGCATATTATTTGGCCACCTCTGTTTCAGGTTTGCTGTATATGAACAACTAAAGCAAATTATACTAAGAAAATACCCAGACTCCATGTCACTGATTTCTCCTACAACAGGAAACTGATTTGCAAGGCCCCAAAATCTGCTACCTGTTTAGTTGGGATCACACCCATAGTACACTAGTCACTTTGCAAACACAGAAGCAGATACCCTGCTCCAAAGAGCTTACAGTCTAAAAAAGACAAAGATAGAAAAGGATGGTGGAAAGTGATGCAACACACAAGCAAAGGGCCTGATTTTTCCACCTCACGCAGTGAGCATATACACTGAAATAAATGCACAAGATACTAATCAGAGTGAGCACAGGGTGGTAGAATGTGGCACTAAAAGCTCAGGGTAATAGCAGGTGCATGGCCTATTTTTTACAAGTTTGGCTGTTTGCTAAGTTAAACAAAATTCTCCTCTTCCTCACTCTGTCATGCAACTCCCCCATCTTCCCCTCACAGCAACCCTAGCTTCAGTCTCAGCTATCTGGCTGACTGCTAAACCAATCATTGTCCTGGTTTTTATATTATATAACATTTGCACATAGGAGGCTGAGCTCTCCCTTGTTAAAAGGCGGGCAGCAGAACACTCTAGTTAAACTTCTGTCCCCTTTACTGTTTTCTCTCTACCTCTTCCCTTTCATGGTATTTTCTGTGCCAATAATGAAGTCCCAGCTCCTTACACTATAATAGCTCTCCCCTGCCCCGAGTTCCACCTTATTCCTCTTTCTTCCCCAGTTTGCTCTGTGGGAGCTCTGTCCTCCTCTCTGGGACTTCTGTTCTTCTCCATTTTCTATGCTTTCGTCATCTCTCCCTCTTGTCCTCACAGGCCTCCACTCGTTCCTGCTCTCCCTTCTCCAACCTACACCTCTTTTCCTCCCCATCTCTCTCCTTCCTATATATTCCACACTCCTTGTCAGCTTTCTCCCTCCAATCTTACCCTCTCTCTTCCACTCCCTCTCTCACACACGCATGCGCACCATGCACACACACACTCCTACTTCTGACTTTCCTACCATACACCACCCTCTCTCCCCACACCAATAAGTCAGTATTCAGCCTCACTGGCCACCTTCTCTCGTTGCAGGCCAATGCATGAAGATGAGTTCCTCCATTATGGGATCCCCGCCCAGAACAGCTGCCTCCTCTCCCTCTTGTTGCTCAGTGGTTGGCCCTTAAGCCCCATATCCTCTCTTCTCTTCCACAGAACCTCTCACAACCTCCGCAGGGCCCTGCTTTCACACCATGAGAACAGTCTCCCGTTAAGCAGTTACAGCAAAACCCTCAGAATAGGTCTGGCTGGTATCTAGCTGCCAAGTACTAGTAGGCTATACATAGGCTATTCCGGCTCAGTTCTAGTCCCGAAGGCAAGTTTGTCTGGGGCTCTAAACCCATGCATAAGCCACTTATGATTTAAGTCAGTCTCTATCATCATTAAAACACATTTCAGGAATGGAAGAATCTGACTCGGTCATGTATTGTGCTACAGATTATCCTTTTTGAATAAACCACATTCCCTTTTGAGAGTTAGTTAGTCCCGAGCTCGTAGATGTGGTGTGCTGGAGAATCTTCACCAACCCCACCGAAACAATCCGGTTAAGCCATAAATCCAAGATCTCTAGATCAACTTGTTTCGATGAAGTTACACCATCATATTTGGGTCTTCAGCGTGTGATACACAAAATGAGCTATAGGTATTCTATGTAGGACTTTCCCGATTTTGAGGAGTTTGTCCCGCATCCTGACCAGAGTACAGTCAGGACGCCATTTGTCCCAATATTTTGTTTCCTGGTCTTTGGCGGCAATTTGGTGAAGAGTCCTTCAGTCGTGCATGGTCTTCGGTGGTATTTTAGCGGCGGGTGCTTCTGTCTTTGGCGGCAAGGTTTATTACCCGCCACTGAAATACCACCAAAGACCATCCACGACTGAAGGGCTCTCCGCCGAATTGCTGCCAAACTCCTAGATAGGTGAGTGTAAAAAAAAAAAAAAAAAAGAAATAGAAAAAGAAAACAAAACACCCCCCCCACGGCTGTCCCAATATTTTCCCCTTAACATCTGGTCACCATAATTCTATGTGCTGAATGTCACAAACAGATTCACAGGAGTCTTCAACATATTGGGCCAAGTCTTCCAAATGACACCAGCAGAGAATTTGACCCATACATTTTAACATTTCATTCCAGGTCCTCCAAAGCTTGGCTGGCTGGCTGGCTCCTATTTGGCTGCCAATGCTCCAGCGTTCACCACGTTGTGACATCACATCCAGTGCCAATACTCACAGTCCCTTGTGAGTATTGACACTGACCTACATAGGATCAGAGAAGTCATTTTTTGGTACGTGATATGGTATTTTGCATTTCCATTACTTCTCTTTTGGGATAGAAGATAAAAAAATATTACTATATATTATAATATTACCTATAATTAGAGCAAGAGCACCTAGTTTAGAGTTTTTATCTGAAGATTACAAAGCGGATAAATACAAACATCCTCCTTTCACAGAAGGGGAAACTGAGGTAGAGATGACTCGACCTGTCCAACGTCGCGTAGGAGGCCAGTGGCACAGCCAGGCATAGAACCCTGAGCACCTATCCAGTGCCCTATCCACTGGACCACACTGCCTCCCAAAACATCCCTGACCTGACCCTGCTACTACTATTTATTATTTGTATTACAGTAGTGCCCAGAGGCCCAGACTATAATCAGGGCTGCAGTGTGCTGGGTGCTGTACAACCACTATAGGCCGATTCCATGCACAGTGGGTTTCCCTGGGAACTTGGCCAGCTATGTTCTGCCTATTTACATTCCCTCAGCAGTTTCAGCTGGATCAGTGTACTTCACCTCCTGTACTAAAATGTTATGCAAGACTGCTGTGCTCTGTTATACAGCTACTATTTTTCCACTTCAGAAGTGCACCTCTACCTCAATATAATGCGACCTGATAGAACACGAATTCGGATATAACGCGGTAAAGCAGTGCTCTGGGGGAGTGGGGCTGTGCACTCCGGTGGATCAAAGCAAGTTCAATATAACGCAGTTTCACCTATAACATGGTAAGATTTTTTGGCTCCCGAGGACAGCGTTATATCGAGGTAGAGGTGTATCTGCATTTTTAGTGACACGATCACTATCAAGTTACCTCATAAAGGTATTGTGAGGCTTAATCTGCTAATGACTGTAAAGTGCTTTGAGGTTTTTGGATTAAAGTTGCTGCAGAATTATTATTAGCTATGACATCATAATAGGGTGCATGCTGGGGCATCACAGATGGGTAGGAGCATGGTACTGCAATTTAAGTAGGACTGGGGAAAAAAAAGAGGAGACTTTAATGTAACTAGAGGGTGAAAACCCCCTTTACCTTTGCTATTTGGAGCACTCAACACACAATCACTTTTTTTGATAAAGTAGTTACAGAACACCTTTAAAATAAAGAACCTTTCAAATAATTAACTCTTTTTGTTAATTGCAACATAGCTGTCATAAATAAACCCCTCAAATTTCCATACAATGTAAAAGGACTTCATTCAATTTAAAATCGCTCTCTCTCTCTCTGAAAGAATTCTTAGTTTTGGGGTTTTTTTAACCTACTATTGTAAAACACCTAAGATTATTATAAAGCATATTATATACTTACATATTATAAATACACTATACAGTATTACTATAAATACTACCATGATCAGGGCCATACAAATGCATCGATAGACAGATTAGATATAACTGAGAATTTGCTCTGCGCATTTGACAGCACTTGCTGAATAATCATTTGCACTGTTTCCACTGTACAGCCACTAAGTCAATTTCCACTATTGTTCTTGTGGGTCTTTCATACAGCAATGGGAAAGATGTTTAAAACAGGAAAATGTAAAACCACAGTAACTGGCAGCGGGACTTGTAATTTCAGATTCTAAACCTGCCTCAATGTAATTGTTTTCTTCTTTAAACTGACTAGGTTTCCCATCTATGCATCCTTTATATATATATAGTTTTATCTTCATTCTTTCCTGTGGTGCATTAGTATGTTTCACCATTCTCTTAATAAAGTGTAACCTAAATACAAAAGCTTCTTTAGATCAGCTCCTTCTCCTCCCCTAGCCCACCACCCCCATGCATGCCTGCAAAAGAAGAAAATATCCTACTTATGTATCTCCTCTGACTTCAAAAATCCCTTACATGCATATTCCCCTTGCCTGATAATGTAGTTTAAACTCTCATTAAAATTGCTAAACACAAGCATCCAGAAAGACATTCTAATCTACATGTGCTCTAAAGGCTCGTATCACTTTGGCTTAACCAACTGCTAAATGATTGCTGAGTGTTTTCAAACACACATTTTCACTTCTAGTACAGGATGCTTGATTGAATAATTATTGTTACTTTAATCACAACCTCAGTAATTAAAATGTTTCAAAGAAAGGAGTCTGTTAACACTTCTTGCACTGATGACCTAAACCTCTTTAAACTACAATGGATAGTGCACATTTCTGATGTATATTGAGAAGAGTATTACAAGTGGCATAGGGTTCTTCTTAATAAGGGACTTTTAAGGGACACATTGCTACCCACAGATATTTAATTCCTTAGCCTTAAAGTTCGGATGGAAATAGTTTCAGTGTTCACTAATAAAGTTTAACCAAAACACCCATCAAACGCTTGACATATTCCACCCTAAAAGAAAACTGGAAACATAATGATAGGACTTGATGGAATCTCCATCATTGAGGATTTTTAAGAGCAGATTGGACAAACACCTGTCAGAGACGGTCCACTCTAGATAATACTTAGTCCTGCCTTGAATGCAGGGGGCTGGACTAGATGACCCCTCGAGGTCCCTTCCAGTTCTATGATTCTGTGACTTAGGCTAGGTCTACGCGGGGGGGCGTGGTGTTCGACCTTAGGTTGATTTACCTGGCCATGAGGATGGCAGCAAGTCAACCACTGCCACTCCCCCGTCAACTCCACTTCCGCCTCTCACTGTGGTGGAGTTCCGGAGTCTACGGCAGAGCCATCGGGGATCGACTTTATCGTGTCTACACTAGACGTGATAAATCCATCCCCGATAGATTGATCACTACCCGCCAATCCAGTGGGTAGTGTAGACGTACCCACAGTCATTTCTTTACTGACCCTAAACTATTTTAAAGACTGTAATGCACAGAAATCATTTGTGTTGCTTTGGAAGTTTTTAAAAATGATTGTTTCATAAGAACAGCCATACTGTGTCAGATCAATGGTGGTGACCCAGAGGAAATGAACACAACAGGTAATCATCAAGTGATCCATTCCGTGTTGCTCATTCCCAGCTTCTAGCAAACAGAGGCTAGGGACGCTTCAGAGCACGGTTTTGCATCCCTGCTCATTCTGGCTAATAGCCATTGATGGACCTATCCTTCATGAACTTATCTAGTTCTTTTTTGAACCATAGTCTTGGCCTTCACAACATCCTCTAGCAAAGAGTTCCACAGGTTGACTGTGTGTTGTGTGAAGAAATACTTCCTTTTGTTTGTTTTAAAACTGCTGCCTATTAATTTCATTTGATAAGCCTTAGTTCTTGTTATTATGAAGAGTAAATAACACTTCCCTACTCGCTTTCTTCACACCAGTCATGATTTTATAGACCTCTATCATCTACCTTAATCGCCTCTTTTCCAAGTTGAAAAGTCCCAGTCTTATTAATCTCTCTTCATATGGAAGCTGCTCCATACTCCTAACTATTTTTGTTGCCCTTTTCTGTACCTTTTCCAATTCCAATATGTTTTTTTTGAGATGGGGCGACTACATCTGCATGCAGTATTCAAGATGTGGGCGTAACATGGATTTATATAGAGGCAATATGATATTCAGTAAACATGGAGTCTCTCTCTGCAGAATTTAGGATTACCTAACTCTAACATTGCATTAAACCTGATGACAACATATAAATCAGCTGAAAAATAAATAGTGTTGCTGCTTCTTCATGTTAAGTACCACCCCTATCCCAGGCAGCATGCACATGTGGTGGGACTCCCAGCCCCCTGACAGCAGCCCCTATGAATTAATGTCCCCGTGTCACTTTCCCTATACTGCCACATTCCAGGGAAAGCTCATGGGTCAGATCCTGAGCTGGTGTCTGTCTGTCCAGAGTTCCAGCATTGAGCCAGCTGAGGATCAGGCCCCAACTTCTAGAGTGTTGTTTGCCCAGAACCTTCAAAGATTCTTTTTTTCAATGCAACTCTTTCAAATTATCACTCAACTCATTAAAAGTATTTTCTGGAGGATTTATTTAACTGCCCTATTTCTGACTGTACTGTGGAACAAAGCCAGAATTGCAGAACCAGGCTGCTTAAGTACAGTACATCTGTATCGACTAATTGTTGAACCAGTATCAGAACATGCACGGTATGCCCTGAATTCTGGTTACTCAGCACAGCTTTCATATAAGCATGCGGCTCAGAAGCTTTTCTCTGTTTGAAAGCCCACTAAGGCAGCGATTCTCAAACTGTGAGACAGGACCCCAAAGTGGGTCGCGGGGTCGCTAGGGCTGGCTTAAACTTGCTGGTGCCCAGGGCCAAAGCTCAAGCCCAAGTCCAAGGGCTTCAGCCCTGGGCAGCACGGCTAAGGTTAGAGGCCCCCTGCCTGGGGCTGAAGCCTTTGGGCTTTGGGCTCCCAGCCTAGGGCAGTGGGGTTTTTGCTTTGCTCTCTCCACTGGGGTGACGGGGGTTGGGCAGGCTCAGGCTTCAGTCTCCTCTCCTGGGGTCGCGGTGCAATGAAGTTTGAGAACCCCTGCACTAAGGCACCCTCTCAATCTCTCTCTCTTCCAGCCTTTTTTCCCCCTTCCCCAGTCTGCTCCACTATCAAGCACTGAGCGAGGCAGCAGGCACTTCCATGGTCAGGCAGCTCTGACTTAAGGAATCTCAGACACTGCAACCATATGTCAGCCTCTTTCAGGGAAAAGCTAACTCACTTGACTTCCCAGTCGCTGTTTACATCCAAAATACTGCAAATCAAAGGCTTCAGCCTTCCGCGGAGCCCCTCCCCTCAAACTCTCCCCTGCTCTGTTAAAGGGGATCACATGGAGCAAGTAGCTTTTGCAATGTCCCCCACCCCCCAAAAAAATAAGTTTGTGTTTATTACCTTTCACTTCTTGCTCAGAAGTTCCCGGCAGAAACTTTGCAATCCACATGAGGCTACCATGGCTAGTTTTGTCTCCACCAAAAAAACAGCATAAAGCGACTACCGTGCAAACGTGCTGCTTGACATGATGTGTAGAAAACGGATCGAGATGCAGAGGAAAAACTCAGATCCAGGACACAACAATCAGCCCCATTCACACTGGAATGAAAGGAATGTCAGAGCTTTACCTACTGCCCAAATCATTGTAGTCTCTGCTGGGTCCTAATGTTGCACCATGTATTCAGCGAGAGTTCAGTCCCAAGCAGACTGTGCTGAGCGGGCTGGGCGGGAGAGGGGGCTGGCATCGAAACGGTAACACTACGCTGTCGTCCAACACACACACGCCGATGGGCTACTAGGTCCTAGTGCCCCCGGAGTAAAGCGAGACAGATCGAATTCAGTAAGCGAAGTCTCTCGCAGCGAATGCAGTGCTGGCACAGCAGGGCCTGCTGGTGATCGAAAAGCAGCATATTCCCCTGTACCAGGAGTTTGGAGATTTTAACTGCGGTTTCATCTAAAACTCTTTAGGATTTTATTCTAGGGCATAAAAACACATTGAAACAGCTTTAAGCAACCGCTTAAGGGAGTGACAAAATACTTGGTGGTCTTCTAGTGAAGATGGAGCTGTCATGCTCAACATCGGGGCAGTCTGGTAATTTCTAATTAGAATGGTCTCTTGTGCAAGTTTCTTTTGCTAATATTTGCACTGGAATGGATCAAACTGAATCTATCCCTGAAGGTAATTTAAGATTATTTTGAATATAAAATAAATAAAATCAAATTTCATTCAATTTTTGTTGGTTTAGGGGGTTGGTGATTGTTTATTTTTAAATCTCACCTTCCCACAACGCTGCCCCCCCCCCCCTTCTCTGGAAGCCACTCTGCAATTCCATTTTTCAAAAAAGTCACTTGCCAAACAGAAACCTTAAGAGATCCTTACACTAAAATATGCCTGCAATGCCTAACAGATTTCTGCAAACTTCAGGGGCTGCTGCCCTGGGTATCTCCTTTTGAAGGAGGCAAAGAGTAGGATTCCCTGCAGCATGTGATCCCTGTTTTCCTCTCCCTACTAATTCCAAGGCATGGCATAAATCAATTAAAATATTGCTTGTTAAGGTGATGCTAGTTTATTAATACCCCAGTCCTGCAAACACTTATGCAACTTTAGGATAATAAAGGTAAAGTTGCATAAGTGTTTGCAGGATGAGGGCTCATTGGTGTACATGCTGGCTATGTTCAGGCCTTGAGATGGTCATAGAGTAATCACAAATAATTTGTGTCAATGAGTTTTTAATCTCATCAGGAGCTGAGGAAGGCTGTTATCCAAAGCCTGTTGAAATCAATGGAAATGCTCCCATTCACTTCAATGAGCCCTAAAGGACTCCCAAATACATTCTCCCGCTATTTAGCCAGCTACATAGATGGGCCAGCAATATTCAGCAAACAAATTATTTTTATCAATCAGCAAGTAATTCAATAATTATGTCTATGTAAGTATTTTATACAGTCATAATTCAGTAATAATTTTCTCCAATAGTCATCTGTCCTTACTTGAGACCCCCTTTCATGAACCTCATCCTCAGAGTTACCACACTTCTTTCAATTCAATAGTATTATTGGCATGACAACTTAGACAATTGTTGCCAAAGTATAAAATGACAGGACACACAAATCTCCGGTAAAGGCAGACATGGTGAGCCTGATTCTCCTCCCAGAATCAGGAGTACCTCCATTCAAATCAATATTGTGATACAGGTGTAAACCACTGACAGCAGAATCAGGCCCAGGATAGAGTTGTTTCACCTGGCTGCATTTGTCATTGTCCATAGCTGAACTGGTGTCAGGCTGCTATGTAGCATGGCCCTTTCTCTTCCATTTTTTGCCTTCAGTCTAGGATTATGCACAGTTTTTCCTCATTGCTTTTCATAATGGAAAGTCTTCTCATGTTTGATAATGTGAGGTGGTATCATTCTTGCATTCCTTCCTCTTTTAGACAGTGGAGTATAAACAGTCCTTCCTTTTCTCTTTTTACCCTTTGCTTGAACAGATGCACCTCTCCAGATGTATATTTTCTATTATCTCCATCTTATCATCACCACCTACTCTGTGTTTAGTAAGAGTCTGCCTTAGTTTTGCATGTTATATTGTGAGAAAATAGTCACTAGTTCTATACATGCATCAGTTACAATCTACCGTATTGTTTTTGGTCTATTCTTCTTAGTAACTTCTAAATATTGGTGTTTCAGAGTTTTTGCTTGAGCAGTGAACATGGTTCATATTGGGATATGTTTTTTTCTTCTCTAGATTTTATTACTTTGTTGGACGCCAGGGCGTGGCGCTCACTTCCCTTAGGCACCCATGTTAATTAATTTTTCCTCACACCTTAAAGTGTGGTCATACTCTGCAAAAGATTGTGTAAATATGGTGCAATGCTTCCTGTTTAATTGAAGGCCTGTGATTTGGAAGTCAAGCTACTAGTAATAAAGACTCTGCAGGCCAAATTCTATGGAGCTTTTGCTCATTTAATATGATCTTTTCAAGTGAATAAGGCAGAGACAAGCTCACACATCTGTGTAACTGGTGGTTGTACTGTGGGATTGCACAGGTGATGGCACATGACTGGGTTGCACAGGTGTAACTGAGGGAAAAATCTAGTCCTGCAAATGGCATGAAGCTACCATTCTCTTGGTGATACATAAGTCAAGACAGAGTCATGCTCATTCTCACTTAGCTGTGTTGACTGACATCCCGATAGAAGTAAAAAGCAGAAAAAGCTTAATCACCAAGTCACAGATCCCAGGGAACAGATCTGTTGAGCAAGAATGTCCCATTTTTACATGGTCACTTTTTCAACCATAATCGCCATCACTTTAAGATTTTTGTTTTAAGTGTACCAACATGGGACATGGGAGACCTGGGATTCTTTGCTCCAGCACAGTCTTCCTGTGTGACTTTGGGCAAGTCACTTAGTGTGTCACCAATGCAAAAATAGAATAAAAAAAAAAATAATAAAATAACCCAAACCCTGTAGCAGCAAGTCTCAGGGTTTACAGACTTGGGCTTGTGGTGATCAAAATAGCTGTGTAGACATTCCTGCTTGCGCTGGAGTTGGGCTCTGAAATCAGGCAAGGGGGGTAGGAACATGGCTATTTTTAGTGCCCTAGTGCCAGCCCTCTGAGCCCAAGCCTATAGACCTGGACTCTAAGACTTGCTGCTGCAGGAGTTTTTTTGCCAGTGTAGACTCAACATTTGTCTCTTTGTGCTTTGGTTCCCATCTATAAAATGAGGCTAATAGCACTGCCCTACCTCAGAGGTTGTTGTGAGGATAAATACATTAAAGATTATGAGGTGCTCCCCTACTGATAGAATGGGGGCCATATAAGTACCCAAGACAGATAGATAAAAAAATGTTTTTAGCATGAAATCCGGGGCCTCAGGCATTGGTGATACCTCAGTCTCTCATTCTCTGCCTATGCACATAAATTTAATCTGAAGACCAAAGGGCTTTAGTCTAACCCAAGTTACCGCTCAGAGTAGATGGTTTAATGGTCCATTCTGGCCTCAAATTCCATGGAACTATGAATACAGTTCTGGCCATGTTTATTACCTTCCACTCCTTCCCCCATCTCAGTGTTCCCCTTTGGCAGTATTCCTATCATTTATTTGTATTTCAGCAGGGTCTAGAGGCCCCAGCCAACATAACAGTCTGTGCCCCAAAATGCTTACAGTCTAAAGAGCTAAGAAAGACAAAGGGTGGGAGGAAAAGTGTATCATCATCATCCCACTTTACAAATAAGGAATGGTGGCACCAAGAAATTAAGTGACTTGCCCAAGGTCACATAGACAGTCTGTGGGAGAGTTAGGCATTGAATCCAGACCTTCAAAGCCCCAGTCCCATGCCTTAAGCAAGATCATTCTTGCTTTCTGTTAGGAAATCCTCTGACACCGCTTAGAATTTGAGTGAAGGATTTGCATTTTGTTAGTATATTTGAACTTTCATTGTCTTGTTGAGCAGCATCCCGAGTGTGCAGATGTGGGGGAGCAGTATAAATAACATTACTGTTATTAAATCCAGGCCCTTCTCCCTGCTGCACAGCTGCCTCCCTACTCGTTTTCCCGTAAATTGCTTACTGTACATATTCCTTCATGTCAAGCAGTGGATTTATTGACTGTGCTGGACAGCAGTACTGTAGAAACAGGAAAACAGGAAATTTGTCAGCACACAGTGGTTCTTTGCCATTCAGCACACCAGTTCCACAGGATGCATTCTCATTATGGCTGGAATTATTCATGATTTAACCTCACCAACCCTACCTAAGCAAGCCATTCTGCTGTGGAGTCTGATTGCGAAGTGAGAGAACTACCGGGATGTGGGTAGCTCGTGTGTGTGTATGTGTGAGAGAGAGATTTTGTGCTTAGTGCCTTTCATCAGAGGATCTCTAAGCACTGCACAAAGGGGTGCATGCACTCAGCTTTCTGAGGCATGGGATCAGGCAGGCATACCCCCTTCATGCCATGTACCAGTACTTAGTGCTGTACCTTTGCTTTATTTCCTGGTGCCAGCATTTCGTATGATGACTGGATAGTTGCTTCTTTCATCTCTCATCAGGAGAGACAACTCAATGCTAAGGCATGTCTGTACTTTGAGCTGGGGGTGCAAGTTCCAGCTTGAGGAGACATACCCATGCTAGCTCTAATCATGCTAGCCTGCTAAAAATAGAGTGTAGCTGTCATGTCAAGAGGAGTTAGCTACCCCCAGTATGTATCCATATGCCAGCACGGGTCCATACTCGGGGTGACTAGCCCCTGCCACCACTCACATGGCTACGTTGTATGTTTAGCACGCTAGCTTGATCAGAGCTAGCATGAGTATGTCTCCTCAAGCTGGGAATCACATCCCAAAGCGCAGAAATACCTTTAGATTTCTCTATTTCATTGCTCTGGCTCCCTTTACTCAAGCAAACCCTCCAGTGACTGCAGGATTAGCCCTATCCTAGTAGTTACTTCTACAGTGCCTGGAATTTGCAAGGTGCTTTACAAACCCACATAAAAGACAAAGGGGCTGATCCGGGGCTCAGCCCTTGTTCTTGTGTGCTACTCTGATGGTGTGGAGGGGTCACAGAGGCACTGCAACAGGCTGGAGGAGAATGGGGTGCATGCTAGGGATGGGGCTGAGAGGGGAGAATCTCTATAGCGATAAATACTATGGGAATTCTGGGCTCCTCTAGGCTGTAGTGCATTCCATAGGCTGCCTGGGCAAGGCTGCTGGAAATTACAGGAGTCCTAGGTGATGCTCTAATTTACACTGGGGAGCCCATCACATAATCTGTCCTGGAGTCCCTGCCCGTAACCTGGACATGACACAAAGACGGTAACAAACCAGTAGGGTTTGGGGGGACAATGAGGAAGGAAGAAGGCAACAATAATAAAATCACTGGATTACTCAGCTCTGGCCTGTGCCTACATTCTATGGCACCATTTAGTATAGAATTGTTCTCTGCATTTGCATAACTTGTAGGCGGCATGGCAGGAGGGATCCTTCCTATTCCTTGTATAGCATTTAATCGAATAGGGCTGCTATCTGGATTGCGGCCTTTGGGTGCTATCTCAATACATGTGGGCCAAGATTTAAAAAAATGAGTGTCTGAAGTTAGCCTCCTATATCCCTATTGAGGCATTTAGGTAAGCAGCATGATTTTTAAAAGAGCTGAGCACTCAGCAGCTCCCACTAATCTCAAAGACACAGGATCAGCCTCGTAGTTAGAGTGGCATAAATTCAGAATGATTCCACTGAAGTCAAGAGCTACGCTCAGGCTATACACCAGTGTAAACGAGAGCTCAATAGATAAAGTGGTGGGGCGCAATGGATCATGTACCATATACACATTTGTAAGGAGAAGAAGGATGGTTCAGTGGTTAGGCATGAACCTGGGATTTGGAAAGTATTCAATTCCCTGCTCTGCTACAGAATTCCTGTGTGATCTTGGGCAAGTCACTTAATCTCTCTGGAGAAATAAACTACCCACCCCACAGAGGCAAATGCTTCTTTCATTTATAATTCTATGGTCCCACTGCAATCAGAGGAGCTACTTTCCTGTAAATGAGGGCAGACTTTGGCTTTGGCTTGTAATGTGCCTATTCATAATCTCTGTAGGTCAAAGGGAGGGTCTCTCTCAAAGCCTATTTAAAAATGGTAATATAAGTGCTGTCCTTTGTCATTTAATTTGGTTTGATGAAATAGAATGAATTTTTCTTTAGTTACCTTGATCCTGTATTGAATTTTAAACAAGTTGAATAAAACTAGATTTGTGGAATTTAACTGAGTCTGGTTACATTAGCCAGAGACTCCTCCATACCAATGTTTAGAAGGGTTTGGTTTGGTGTTTTAGCCTATCCTTACAGGTGCCTGCAAAGAGGATTATTTCCTAATTAGGGTGACCAGATGTCCTGATTTTATAGGAACAGTCCCGATTTTGGGTGCTTTTTCTTATATAGGCACCTATTACCCCCCACCCCCATCCCAATTTTTCACACTTGCTATCTGGTCACCCTATACCTAATCCATCTTTCTATAGCTCCTTCAACCCACAGTGCATGATCAGGATTGTGCTGAATTTCAGAGGATGATGGTCTCTTTCTGCCTATGTAACTTTGTTTCTCTTTTCCCCTGTATTTTTGGAGACACATTTGCCAGTGCTTTTCAAAGTCCTTCTCTTGTTCAATTCTGTTTTGACTTCACAATGAATTTAGTGGTCGTGAAGGGTGCAAGATTGGAGACTGAAGTTCTCTAGTAGGTAACGGGTCAGGTACAGGCCAGCAGTAGCTCAAGCTTCCTCACACCACTTGTCTAATGGAGTTAGAATGTAACCGTTAATGAGGCAAGAGGGTATTTCAGTTCCCATGCCCACTCTGTCTTTGGCCTCTCTGCTGAGGATGCCTATTATGGTCATGTAGACAACAGTCCGCTATGAACTGGACTGACAATATCATCTCATTTCCCATAGGTCCATGCCCAGCCACCTATTGCTAACAAGGGCCCTGGACAGATTTAAGACAAGCAATCTAAAAATGGAAGGCTCTCTAATCTATGAGAGAGAGAGGAAAAAAAAAAAACTTCCCCAAATTTCCCATGCATTTCTGCTTTAGCTGGGGGGGGAGCAGAGCAATCATTCCCCAAAACATGACAAATTTTTCCACCCATTTCTAGTGACCCTACTGCACTGAGTCGTTACCAGTCTCCTGGGTCATCTGGAGCCCCCAGTCAGCTCTCTGCTAGTGACTCCCTTTTACTATACAGGTCTGTGATGTTTATTACACCCAAGCTGCAGGCAAGATCACTGAACTCCCGCGGACTCGGCCATTCTGAACAGTAAGTTCAGTCTGGTATTGATGCTCGTTACATTTGAAACCACCCAGGCATGTAACCACATCGACTCCAAAGGCAAACAAACAAATAATTATCGCATTCCAGCTGACAGTTTGGCAACCCCAGATGCCTGCACCCCATTTTATTTCTTGATTGTGACTGCCACTTCTGATGTTAGGCCAGGCAGCCCACGACTTACAGCGTAGCGGGGGGTAATGCTAGCAGGGCTGTATGTACAGCCAGCCTAAGATAGGAACAACCAAAATAGTCATGGTGAGATGCTTGGACAACAGCATGAACCAAAACGTGGAATTAAAATACCATCTATAAAGAAGTTTCATTAAAGTAACACAGATCCATTTAAAAAAAAAAAGCCTCCTTACCATGTCTCCTGCCCTGTCAGATGGAAAGAATGCTATCTGTTCTGATTAGTCACTAACTTCATTTATCCCAGATACACGGCTTGTTTCAGCAGATATTATTTTAACAGCTTCTCTGGAATGTTTTAAATTATGAACGGAGGGACATCCACTTGTGCCCTTCAAGCAGTAGTTCCATAATTCCATCAGCAAAAGGTGTTTAAACAATCTAGCTACCAGATGGCCAGTTAACTCAAAAACTTGGTAAGCATTAAAATAAATATATTATTGCACTAAATTAATAGCCACTGCAAGGTTTTCACTATGGTGACAGCTGTACATATTTATCAGCTCCTCTCCACTGTGCATTTAATAGGCGGCATTGCAGCTACAGACAGCAAAGTCATCTCTGCACATCTGTTTTTCCAATTTTGCCAAAGAGATTTCATTTTTCTTTCCTCTAATGATTTGACCTGTTTCATTTCTGGCAGAGGACTCTGTTAAATGAAGCACTAGCTTCCTGGATTCATTCCAGCCAGAGATGAGGTCAGAACAACAAGAAAAAAGAAGCAGCTGGTGGCTAATAAGCAATGGGAACAAATAGGCTAGGGATTTTTTTAAAAATCAAATGGGACTGGATTCCTAGTTGTAATGGTTGCACAGGAACAATGTACCACAGAAACTGTATTCCCTGCAATCACAGTAGTGGTAGCATGCCTCCCCTAGTACAGCTAGATAATCACACGTGTTCAGCTATCAGGAAATCTGGTGCATAGCCTCTAAAAATTTCCACAGATGTATTAGGTCTTTTACAAAAGCATTCGGAGCTGGATTCAGGGAAAGTTGGTTTCCCATCTCAAACGCCCCCCCCCATTTTATTTTTCCACTTTCATCAAATTTCCATTATTCTATCACAGATTTCTCTGATCCCCTCATGTAGGGAGAGAGCTCTTTCTTCCCATGCGTTTTTCCTCATCTGGCCTCTCTTTGCCCTGATATTCAACTATCTTATCCTAAAGCAGCGAACAGACCAATTTCTAGTGACACTTCCAGTTGAATATGACTCAGAAGCAGGATGTGGCTGTGGAAGCATCAACTGATGCCCCTGCTTAAGAAACTCTCTCTTCCTTGCCCTTCCTTTCTCCAAGACCAAAAATTCCAGCTCACCAAGGAGACAATACAACATTCTTCTGCTAGGCTGCAGAGCAAGTGTAAAACGTTCTGTCTTCATCATTTACAGAACAAAAGGAACACAACAGTCACAGGCAGAGTCAGGAGTGCAGAAATCCTGAATTTTGAGAGAGGAGACAGAATGAATGAGAAGAAGAGAGAAGAATTCATTTTTGGCTAATCATTATGGATCCCTGATAAAATGATGCTTCCAGTACTTGCTTATCACAATCGTTTTAACTTGGGAATGAGAGCTACCTAAGGGCACAATTGTGTCAGATGATAAACACCTCCTGAGGCTTCTCATCACCCTCAGTTCCTATGCTCTTGTGAAAACTGAACGTGCAAAACTCATCTCAAGAGATGCTCTTCGTCATGCAGAAGCACACTAACTGGTGATTGCTAGGGACAACAGAACTAGTCATTCCAAACCAAACCTTTTATGAAGTGTGGGGGAAAATATTGGTTAAACTTTCTTCCCCTTTATTATGTTTCATGCTGGACGCCAAAAGAACCAAAATAAAGACTGTTCTCATGATATTTCAAGCTATATAGAAAGCAGGAGGAGCATAGATTATTAGGGTTGGAAGGGACCTCAGGAGATCATCTAGTCCAACCCCCTGCTCAATGCAGGACCAATCCCCAAATGGCCCCCTCAAGGATTGAGCTCACCACCCTGGGTTTAGCAGGCCAATGCTCAAACCACTGAGCTATCCCTCCTGCCAGGATGAGAACCTCATGAAAGTGCTTGGAGCACTTCTGTACTGTCTCCCACTACCTCACCATGAGGATCTCTCTCTCTCTCACACACACACACACACACTCACACACCTGTCTTGCTAAAAACTCTTTTCCTTCTTCTAAGCTCTAATCTTTCCTTGTTCTTCCATTTTTGCACAGTTGTCTCATATTCTGTTTTGGTCTTATCTAGTTTAGATGTGAGATCCTGTCTTACTCTAGGTTTGGAAGAAACAATGGAAATATAGGGTGTAACTGAAACTACATTTAAGAATAATTTCTTCCCTCTAGTATGTTGAATGTTCCCACACAGCCGCTACTTCCCTTCCCACATGAGTAGTCAGATGGGGAGCAGGGACTGGGTGGGAGCACCCTCAATTTGCCAGTTGTACCAGCACACCAGGGGAATTGATTTGCACTGGGTAGAGGGCTGGCACAGATTATTTCCTTCTCAGAGCAGAAATGGAACCAGAGAGTCCTAGGTCACAATGAAGTTCCTGATCTACTCCCAGGGCGGCACAATAATGCTCTATCCCTTGCTTAGAGCTTGTGTCAAAGACACAATTAGCCTAGTTTTGCAGGTCCAAAAGAGCTTGCTAGTTGATCATCCAAACTCTTTGCTGTTTCATTTAACCAAACCAGACCTTAGAACTTTTGAGGTTCAGCCATCACTAGTAGGGATGTGGTCAAGGGAAGGGCAGGAACAATGACAAAAGGTTTAGAAAGTGGAAAGGTTGCGAGAAACGGGCATGCTTAGTTGAGTGGACCCATCTGTAAAGAGAGACTGTAAATATGTGAGGGATCAGTAAGAAAAGCACAGAAGGGAATAGTTGGAATCTGCAGCAGGGCAAGTACGTTTTAAGTAATTTGCAGATTTTAGACATATAAGTTCAGTTAAGCAATGGAACAAGCAGCCAAAGGAAGGCAGTTGACATTGCATCACTAGAGATATTCAAGATATCCATCTAGTATGGATTATTTTTTAATAATCTCAATCCTGACACCAAGCAGACAGAGCCCACAAGAGTTTCCCTATAATCCAAGGAATTACATGACTGTTATCAATTAGAATAACTGCTACAGTTTATCAACCCTTTTTAGAACCATCTAACGATAATATAGTTTCCATTTAGGCATTGCATTAAGAAATCCAAACTCTGGGCACCAGAGGTTCACAGTAGGGATGTGTACATGATAAAATGACCATTTTTCTTCTATGCAGTGTTGTTGTAGCTGTGTTGGTGCCAGGATATTCAAGAGAAAAGGTGGGTGTGGTAACAGCTTTTATAGGACCAACTTCTGTTGGTGAGAGAGACAAACTTTTGAGCTTATACAGAGCTCTTCTTCAGGTCTCCTGAAATCGGTTCAATAAAAGATATTACCTCACCCACCTTCTTTTTCATTTTTAGTTCTACCTATGGACAACCCTGTGTTTTACTTTAGGGTGCTGGTGATCTATCAGTTGCTGTATGTTGTCTCCAAAAGAGGTTGTATCTCCATAAAATCCAATCTCTGTACCAGAAATCCAGTATTTCAGAAAAAGGAGAGTATGTTTGCAGCAATACTCAAATCTCAGGCTTCAGAGCATAAAATGATCAATGAAGGAGTCAGGGAAGACATTTCCCCCCTAACTACATTGCACAAACAGTTGGTGCACTGTGAGTGGTGGGGAAGAAAGATTCACTTCCCACCGATATTCATGTGATGACCATTCCTGGAGGCAGGATACCAGAACTTAATGATCCAATGAGGGAAATCATATGTTCTTATGGACACAGGATGTTGCCCTCTGTGAGACATGGTGTTTTGGGCCAATGGTCAAGTTTAAAAGTGCATGACTCTCAGGGAGGCAGTAGGGAAGATTGAGGGGAACCACAAGAGAAGAGTCTTTCTGCATGTCTAGCTAAACAGAATGTTGAAAGACATACCCCAAACAAATGTGTTCCTGAAATATCAGTGCACCTCAGTTTAGATCCTGCCCATCTCCCTCTGTGAGAACATCATTAAAGTGTTTGGTTTTAGAGAGGTCTGCTCTCTATTGTTTAGTAGCACCAATTATGTCACTTGGTCCCAGAGCCCTCACAGTGTAGAATGCTGACAAACATCACAAGGCTTGTACCCAAAACCACCTTAATTTAGGATGACTTTGGTATGAAACATAAGTGCAAAGGGAAAGCCATGTTCTAGGTCCACTGGCACCAAGGGGTTATATGGGGAAAGAGCGTACCTCTTCCTCAGGATAAGCCACTTTTGCTGTGAATGCCTCAGCTTCCACTTCTCCCATGCTAACAACCTCCTGCTGAACACCCATCTTGCTCAATGGCAGTAAGGCAGGACTGTCAGTGTGACAATGGAGCAGGCTGGGCACTCCATGCTGGCTGTGACATCACCAGCTTTTCTGAGAAGCCCCTGGCCCGTAAAACCAGAACATGTTAGTGATCTCTCTCGGAATAACTGCACTTTGCATGTTTACTGCACATTACACCTCCAGCCTTTCCTACTTCTAAACTACCTGCTAACTTCTTGCCGCATTTTTCATTTTGTCAGGTGGTCTTGACAGCATGACACACACCACCACCACTACACACACGTGCAGGCACACACATGTGCAGGCACACACACAGACACACACACAGACACACACATTCTTGTAGCTTCATGCCCTCTCCCCATTCCTCAGGGGAATAGGTGGTCAATATCTTCAGCGGGCTCTACAGGGCGCTGATGGTATGGGCCACCTGTTGAGGATCTTCTGATGAGGAACATGTAGTCCATCTCATCCTCTCTCTCCTGCCTCAGTACAGCACTTCTAGCTACAGCTACAAAACAGACTACTGCCACGGCCCTGCTGAGCTGGGGCTAAGAGAAGACTCATGATTTTTATTGCCTAGGGCTGTCCTAATGAACCTGCTAGAGATTATGGATCATCTCTCCTAGAAAGCAAGTGCTGGAGAACCCCAAGCAAAGAATTAGGGGGTGTCTCTCAGCCTCAGCTCAGTAGACCCAACAGCAGCAGTCTGTTTTCTGCTCCCTGTTGCATTATTTGGGCATATGGTCACTCAGTCTCCAGAAATGCTTTTATGCCCATTTGAGCCAGTCATCTACACAGGGTGGCCCCTCAAGAAGCTACCTAGTGCCCCCTGCAGCGCAAACAGGGGAACTTCTAGCTGTAAGACTGAACAGGAATAGAGAAGGCCATCAGCACCCAGCTCCCCACTTGAACGTAAAGTGGGTGGGATACTGAGCCCAAGCAAGGGGCTGATTCTATGTTCTTCTGAGTTTGTCAAAAACCAACCCATATGAAGTGAACTATTGATTTCAGTCTGAGAGCTGGACTCTTCACTCCTCAGACGTCACACATTTCTAGTCCTGATTCCCAGCTCTCTTCTCTAATCACTAGGAACATAGCATACTGGAGGACAAAGTTTTTGGAGCTCATCATAGCACTAACCATCAGAGCAGAGGGTCACAGAAGTGCTGGTGCCAGGCATGGGTTAAACTTTAACTGCACTTCCAAAAAGCTGGACTATTTACACTTTCTGCAACAGAAAGATGCAAGCTCTTGGCACAAAATAAAATACCCAAGCAAATGTGATTCTGAAAGGTACTAAATACATCTTCTAGTATCCAGCAGTGTCCTACTCCCTGGTCTGTGCGTTCAAAAGCAACACAGAAAGGAGCCACTGGTAATGATGCATTTATGCGGCAGACTGCATTCAGCAGCCTCTCTATTTTTTAAACTAAGTCTTCTCATCCAAATTACAGTATAGGATGCAGAGAAGAAAAAGACATAGGAATATATGCTCTGCATGGGACTTACCCAGCTGATCCAGTCTGAATTGAGCTGGTGCGCCTTCGGAAATCTCATTGTCTGTAGGAAGAAGAACAAATGCCTAGAAACAGCAGCCTGATTCATAGGTGTATACTGTTAGAGAAATAAAACTGCTTCTAGTAACACTGCAGTGAGGCCGTTGCTTAGCTTGCCCCTAGTTCTGCCAGGTGGTGCTTTCTTTCAGCATGTCTGTTTGGAAATTAGTAATTGTCAAATAAACTTTGGGTCAATTCAGCCACAAAACCAAAGCATATTCTTGCTGCAAAATGAAACCTCGTCGTCCCTCCAGCACCCATACACTTTGCGTTGCCAGAGTCCTAGGGGGCTGCACTGCACCATCCTGATCCTTGGTGGGACACCCAGGCTGCACATGCAAAATAAGAATCTCATTTTCGGACACGTCCTCCAGACTTTTCAGAAACCCCGCCACTCCCATCTCCTGTTTCTTTTAGTGTCCAAAGATTGGCCAGAAACATCATTAACCAGAGCAGAGGCTCCAGAAGTGAGTGCGCCGATCCTGTGCCCACCTGAATGGACACAAACACCTCCCTTCGCTACTGCAGGCCCCTCTTTGCCATCCGGCCTGCCTGCCCATTGGTTGCTAGGCAACCACAGCAGGCAAACGTATTCGGCATTAACTCTCCCACCCACTATGAGATTTTTGTTTGTTTTTCAATTATTTAAAAAGAAAAAAACCCTGAAAATGGCCAGATCCTCAAAGACAAATAAATAATAAACAAACCAAAGAGACTTTTTCCCTTTCAGTCACTGGATTTGATCTCCCTGATACCAAAATCTCTTGTCTATCGAATGGGGATGTTGTGTAGCCAGAATATATTTCAACCTATGGAGAGGAGGGGAAGTGCTACAGCCCAGTTTTCTCCCTCCTCCTGAATAGCAGACCAAGCGAGCCCTTTAACTCTGTGAATTTTCACCTGTAACACTCACAGGAGAAACTCTCACAAGGCACTAGTAGAAAATAAATCACCAGGGACTATCCTACACTAAGGATAAGACATGGGGACTTGAAATCTAGCAAGTCACCTTCACCAAAGGATCTTGACACTTCACACACATCAGTGAATCTATCCCCACAGTACCCCGGTGAGGTAAGGAAGTACTATTATACTATACTGTCTTTGTTAATGGGCTTTTCAGGCTAGCAGACAAACCTGTAAGTAGATCCAATGACTGGAGGCTGAAGCCAGACAAATTCAGATTGGAAATAAGGTGCAAATTTTTAACAGTAATGAGGTTAATTAATCAATGGAACAACTTACAAAAGGTATGGTGGAAACTCCATCACTGGCAATTTAAAAATCATTACTGGATGTTTTTCTAAAAGATATGCTCTAATTCGGTGGTCTCCAACCTTTTTACATGCAAGATCACTTGTTGAATTTAAGGGCAACCCAGGATCTACCCCGCCCCTTCCCCAAGGCCCCACTCCTTCCCCAAAGCCTCACTCCGCTCACTTCACCCCCTCCCTGATTGCTTACTTTCCCCGACCCTCACTCACTTTCACCTGGCTGGGGTAGGGGGTTGGGGTTTGGGAGGGAGGGAGGGAGTGCGGGCTCTGGGCTGGGGCGAGGGGTTCGCAGTGTGGGAGGGGGCTCTGGGCTGAGCCTGGGGCAGGAAGCTGGGGTGCAGGAGAGGGTGAGGGGTGCAAGCTCTGGGAGAAAGTGTGGGAACAGGAGTGCGCTCTGGGCTAGGGCAGAGTGTTGGGGTGGAGGAGGAGGTGTGCAGTGCTGGCTCCAGGAGGAGGTTCAGGGCTGGGGGTTGGAGTGCCAGAGCGGGTTTGGGGTGCTGACTCAGGACTGGGGCTTGGGGTGCAGGAGGGGGTTCGGCATGCAGGAGGGGTATGGATTGGTGGTTCTGGGAGGGGGCTCAGGGCTGGGAGTTGGGGTGCGGCCTCACCCCGGGCAGCACTTACCTCCAGTGGCTCCGGGTTGACAGTGCAGTGTGGCTGCTGCTAAGGCAGGCTCCCTGCTTGCCCTTGCCCCAAGCCACCCCCAGAAGGGGCCAATGTGGCTCTGCGCACTGCCCCTCTCTGCCAGCACCGCCCCTGCAATTGGCCACAGCTCCCTGTTCCTGGCCAATGGGAGCTGCGGGGGCAGTGTTGCAGGCAGGAGCAGCACGCAGAGGGAAACCCCTGTCTCCTCATTCCCCTGCCCCCAGGGCTATGGGTCTGCACTGGCCACTTCTGGGAGCGGCGTGGGGCCAGGGTAGGCAGGGAAACTGCCTTAGCGGCAGCTCCACTGAACCACTGGAGATTGCAATCGACTGGGAGATCCTCTAGGATCAATCAAGTGGTCACAGTTGACCCATTGGTGACCACTGCTCTAATTCAAACAAGAAAGTCCTATGGCCTGTGTTCAGGGCCGGCGTTTCCACTGAGGTGAACTAGGCAATCGCCTAGGGCACCAGGATTTTCTGGGAACGGCATTTTGCCAGGGGGGGGCGGCAGGCAGCTCCAGTGGACCTGCCTCTGTCGTGCCTGTGGAGGGTCCGTTGGTCTGCAGCTCTGGTGGAGCTGCCGCAGGCACGACTGCAGCAGGACCACCAGAGCCGCGGGAGTGGTGCACGGGGCAGCGAAATGGCCGTGCGCCTAGGGCGCGAAAAACTCTAGCGCTGGTCCTGCCTGTGTTCTACAGGAGGTCAGAGTAGAGGATTACAGTGGTACCTTCGGGCCTTATTATCTGTGAATCATCTTGATTTAACAGATGGGGAACTGAAGAACAAAGAAGCAAAGTGACTTGCCCAGAGTCACACAGGAAGTTTATGGCAGAGCTGAGAAACAAATCCACCTCTCCTGAGTCCCAGGCCAACCTCAGCCACAAGCCCATCCTTCCTATCCTGTAGCTGAGGCAAGACTATGCAGTGGTGCCTATAAGAAATCAGCCAACATTTAATGGTTAGGAGGAGGGACAATGGTGAGAGGTGTCTGAGGGTTGCTAAGACAATGCTTGTTTCAGAGCAGATGTTTAAATTCTCAAAGATTATTTCCTGGAGTCCCCTCCCCACATTCAGGACTCCGGATTTAAGCCCCCCAGGAGTACGGGGGTGCTGGGAGGCACCAGCACCTCCAGCGGAGCTCCTACAGGTTTGAAAATATTTTCCAAAGCTCTTCTCCAGTGGGCTCCTGCTAAATTTAAGCCCTAGCGCCAGTGCAGGTGAAGTGCTATCCAAGTTTGGTAAGCAGTGAAATGACAATTTTATCAGCTTATTATTAGTACAGCCTTATTCATTTCAATACAAACGCACACTATACCCCATATCTAGAGATGGCTGAATAGCATCAGAGAATCTCTAGTGTTAACAGGACCTGTTCTGATGGTTGTGGTCATTGTCTGCGGGGACTGAACCAAGTATCTCTGGATCTAAAATGGGCATACTAGATAAGACCAATGGTCCATCTAGACCATATCCTGTCTTCTGATAGTGGCTAATGCCAGATGCTTCCAAGCGAATGAACAGAACAGGGTAATTATCGAGTGATCAATCCCTGTTGTCCAATCCCAGCATCTGGCAATCAGGCTAGGGACACCCAGAGCCTGGGGTTGCATCCCTGACCATCTTGGTTAATAGTCATTGATGGAGCTATCCTCCATGAACTTATCTAATTCTTTTTTAAACCCAGTTACAGTTTTGACCTTCACAACATTCCCTGGCAACGAGTTCCGCAGGTTGGCTGTGCATTGTGTGGCATAAGCCCCTGCTGCCTAAGCCAGAGGACAAGGGCCAATAGTTTGAAAGCATTTGTAGGGACAGAGGC
Organism: Chelonoidis abingdonii; assembly: GCF_003597395.2. NCBI lineage: Eukaryota > Metazoa > Chordata > Testudines > Testudinidae > Chelonoidis > Chelonoidis abingdonii. The sequence goes on from NC_133769.1 coordinate 346,493,369, forward strand.
CATGCAATACCTTGGACAATTCCCAACACCTGTAACAGGTGCCAAGATTGGCCATCACCAGCACTAAAGGGAAATAGAGCTGGGTGGTACATTTTTGCTGAAGCAAAACACTTTGGTTTCCACAAAACTATTATTGGGAACTTTTTTGAGTCTGGGGCACAGAGAGTGAGACACACACTAAATGGTTAGGCAGATTAAAAGCTGCACAGCTACCATACCTCCTCTGTCACTAGCAAAGTGAAAAATACCGCTGTGAGTCAGCCAGTTGGTTTCATCCAGCTTCCAGTTGTCACCAAGGTCCATGCTTCCCATACAGTGTCAGAGAGTTGCTGGTAACGCCTCCCAGAGTTCTTTCTGAGGAATAACCAAAACCTGTTGTGAATTATTGCAATTGCCAGGCTTCAAAATCTGCCAACAGCTAACCACTGAAGCAGAGTGAAACTAGTATTTCTACGTCTATTCCTATTGGCCAACTTGTGCCCACACCACACATAGGGGTGCAAGAGATGGAAAGGGTGTACAGTTTCCAGATTATGTTTAGGTGTTGGTTTAACTAGGGTTAAGTGGAAATTTGTTTTCCTGTCCCATGAAAATTTTTGACATTTAAATTTTTTTCCCATCCCTTTGCACATCGGGATGAAGTTGAAGTCTCAAAAATTGTGATTAACTAAAAGGAAAAAAAAAATCAGTTCAGGTCAATTGAAATGTTTTGTCTCAGTTTTAACTTTTTTCCTTTTTAACATTTTTAGTGTAAATTTACTAAAACTTCAGGACAACTTGAAACACCAAAACTTTCTGGTTCAACAGAGTTAAAACCTTTTTTAACCAATTTTTTTTAAGTCAGGTGTCTTGAACCTGATGCTGTTTCATGAACAGTTTGGGTATTGACAAATAAGCATTTTTTCAGACCAAAAAAAAGGTGGCAACCAGTTCTGTAGCTGTATGACCTGTATCTTAGAGACTCCCATAACAGTAGCAATTAGCCAGGGTGCTTAAACTTGTGGTCCCTGGTTTAAATGAGAGGGAGCTACTGGCAGGACTGCTAGATAGGATTTTTGAGCTGATGTCAGGGACAGCACTTTATCAGCATTGAGCCAAATTATACCAAAACATTTACAATTACTTGCTTTAAGTTTTGCCATGTGCATAAGAATTATTAGCACATCTTTAAAAATTCCACATGTGTATATTATATATTATATCACAGTAACACAGTCTGATTATTTGCCCCCATAGGGGCTAAGCCACATAACAGGTTTTTGAGTCTGCTACTGCTTTCAAGCTAAGGAAGCTAATCTTTTAGCCAAGGCAGCAGCTCCTGCTTTTAGATCCGGAGCACCTGGGTTCAGCCTCTGTAGACCCACCTGACCGTGTCCTTTGAACATTGGAAATTCTCTGATGCTATTCAGCACTCTCTAGCTATGGATTATAGTGTGGTTTAGAGCTGAACCCTAATGATTTGCTAGCTACTCTAGTATTAATTATAATTAATTAATTATAATATATTATATTATTATTATTATTATTTTAATAGCAACTACAGTTTGAATGATCAATTTCCAAATTATCTGGAGATTTGCATTGTGTGAGGTATTAATAGCACATGGAGGCAGATATTTTTTTCCTCCCATCTTGTCCATGCGGAAAGGAGCGTGGGAATCATTCCTAGTCCTTCCTGTATGGCCAGCTGCCAGTCTATCCACAGGTAATTAGCAGTGTTGGGTTATGACACAGCTTTATTCCAGAGGAGATTTGAAAATAGATGAAGAGTCAGTGAAACAGACAGAGGCATCAGATGACTGTTCTAGTTAGCAGAAACCACAGAGGAAGACTCGTTTGTTTTGACAAGATTGGGCAGAGAGATAAAGAGGAAGCCACTGCTAGATGAGCTGAGGAAGAAGGGAGGGGAGAAGGAGATGGTCCATGCGTTTGTTTGAGGCAAGTCCAGACACGGAGAATGGTTTTGAACTGGATTCAGTGCGAAGGCTGGGGCTAGCTGTGCTGGTTTTACTGCTGCGCCTGCTTTGCATTCATGCAGTCTTAATGCAGGGGAGATTCTGGGCCACCATTATTACTCAATTAACATAACTTTAGCAGAACAATAGCCAGACATCAGAAGAAAAACCACTGGATACTAGGTATCAGATGTTTTTCGCACAGACTAGAGGCCTTTTATCCTGGTATCTGGGGTGCAGTGTGTTTTTGAGTGGAAGCTCAAGTCAGTGCTTGTCTACATGGAGAAATAGCCCAGAACCATTATTGTGGAGTAGCTCTCCATATGGACACCTTTATTCTGCACTTTGAAAGTGGACTAAGCTAAACTGCAGAAAGGCACTCAATGCAGAATTAGAGTGTCCACATGGAGAGTTTGTGCTGAATAGGTACGACCTTGCCTTTACTTCCAGATGCAGTTTAGACATGTAGACGCTATGGCTGTGGGCACCATATGTGCTATCGATAGCTGGAAGTGTGTGTGTGTGTGTGTGTGTGTGTGTGTGTGTGTGCGCACGCGCACCTGCATCATAATTCAAATTTCCAAATGAATGCATAACCTATGTCCTCGGTATTTACATGATAAAGCATAGCCCAGCACATACTTCTAAGACTAGATCAGAAGGAACCTAATGGGATGGACCTGATTCTCCCCTCATTTCCTCAAAGGTAATTCAGAGCCAACAGAGTTACCCTAATGTAAAAGAGAGAGGAGAGAATCAGGCCCTGCTGGTCTATTGTTGCTAAATAGCAGTGCTGAAAGTTGCATCCTCATCCCGTGGAGCCTGAAAACTGTTGCACTGAATCACTAAGAGTCCTCCTGCCTGGTGCGCACTCTCTCTCTCTCTCTCTCTCTCTCTCAGCGCCTTCCTGGAGCTAGTTGTGCCAACACTGGCAGAAAGCCTGGGGGTCCATTTCCTCCTACAACCACTTAGAGGAAGACTTCTTTCCCTCACCAAGCAGCTACTACTTCCCTGATCCAGAAACAGGGGAGACCTGGTTCCCCCTCCTGAACCCTTCTTCCCTGACACATAGGCAGGGCCATCCTTAGGATTTATGGGGCCCTACACTGTATTATTAAACTGGTGCCCCTACCTTGGCGCATTCAGCTCTGTGAATACTGGTGCCCCTATACTGCCCCTATACTGGTGCCCTATGCCGGTGCATTTGGCTCTGTGAATATGGCCACTGCCTTCTGCCTAGTAAGGAGACTGCAGCGTGCACTGGGTGTGCAGGAGCGGATCTGTTCTTATCTGATCTTCCCATCATAGGCGTGGACTCTGTGGGTGTCTGGGGCCAGAGCACCATGGGGAAAATTCAGTGGGTGCAGAGCACTCACCGGTGCCAAGTTCCTCCCCTCTACCCCTTCCCCCCTCCCACACACTTACCAACTCTTCCCCCTCCCTCCCAGTGCTTCTGGAGTACCCTGAACAGCTGATTTGTGGCGTTCAAGCTCCAGGAAGGAGGAGGAGGAGATGAGGCAGGGATGGAGCAGGGGCGGAAAGAGGTGGAGTAGGGGCTTGGGAGAAGGGGTGAAGTGGGGGCAGGGCCTGGAGTGGAGGTGGGGGGGGGTCAAGGACCCCCCGGCAAATCAGAAGTCGGCGCCTATGGTCCCGGTGATGCCTCACATTTTCGGGTGCCCTATGCAGCCGCATATGCTGTGTATGCCTAAGGATGGCCCTGCACATAGGCTATGGGAAGCTGCCAGCACTTCCATACATCGTGGAAGACTCTGTGGGTAAATAGGAAGTAGCTGGTTTACAGCATCACAGATATGATGCACATGAAACCGACTGATTCAGATGGGACATGATTTTCAGACAGACTTTAGAACTCTGAGATTTGCGGCATGGTGATGAACACCCCGTTAGCTCAAATGCCTTATGCAGTTATAACAGATCAGAGCTGAAGGAGATTTTCAAAAATCACCTCAGGTATTTAGGAGCACGTTAAAGAGGAAGTGATGGCTGCCATTGTGACCAACACACAGGGATTGGTTGAAGCAGGGACCTCCACGTGTAAAGTATGCAGTGCTACATCTTGTGCTAATGAATGAAGTCTCTGTAGTTGGGAGCCATAACAACTCATATCCTCTGTGAACTGGCACAGAGGGGAACTTGTAACTCACGCACCAGTGGGTTACATAAGCATTTCCTCAGCCCTTTGACTTAGGGCTGAGAAATTACAATATACACCTGAGACCTTCCACTTAGTCCTCTAACAAAAACAAAGAGGACAACTTAACATTCATGATATTTCTAAGGCCAGGGGGAGGGGGGGGGGAGGGAGAAAAAAAACACCCCCCCAATCCTTCACATCACTACACATCAAAAAGGAACAAAAAAGGGGCACAAATCCAATTCTTTTTCCTTTTTGTCCTCATTATTAAGGTCCTCCCTAACTGCAGAATAAATACTGCAATATGAGAATTATTATTTCAGTAACATTTTTTCAAACCTCTAATCTGTAAAAACTGGATGTCAGAGGACAAAGGTCAGTTAAGCTTCTGGTTTGGAATTTTTCCAGTTTAAAGCAATCTGTTACATGTAGTCTCCAGACAGTAACAGCTGCACTAGAGTTTTTAAAGACTAAACTGTGCAGAACTCAACTAGCCAAAACAACAGGAAAATAAATTGTAACAACTTGACACTAAAACACACAAGCAAATGATTCATGGGATTAAATCCCCAATACTGCACCATGCAACCATCAGATTTTGGAGGATGTGGTAGAATTCTTCCAAGGCTTTTCAGAAAGCCTTTGACAAGGTCACTCACCACAGGCTCTTAAGCAAAGTAAGCTGTCATGGGATAAGAGCGAAGGTCCTGTCATGGACTGGTAACTGGTTAAAAGATAGGAAACAAAGAGTAGGAATAAATGGTCAGTTTTCAGAACGGAGAGAGGAAAATAATGGTGTCCCCCAGGGGTTTGTACTGGGACCAGTGCTATTGGACATGGAGAACAATTCATCACCATCCTCTTTATACCAGGTCCTCCCAGTCTTATTTTCTCAAGACTAACCACATTCAGTTTTTTTTAACCTTTCCTCATAGTTTAGGTTTTCTAAATCTTTTATCATTTTTGTTTCTCTGCTCTGAACTGTCTCTGGTTTGTCCATATATTTCTAAAAGTGTGGTACCCACAACTAGTCAGTACTCCAGCTGAAGCCTCACCAGTGCCGAGCTGATTGAGACAATTATCTCCTATGTCTTACAAATTTCACTACACCCCAGAATATCAACCTTTTTCACAGCTGCATCATATTGTTGGTGCATATTCAATTTGTGATTCCCTGTGACTGCAAGAGCCTTTTCAGCTGTACTATCACCTAGCCAGTTATTCCCCATTTTGTAGTTGTACATTTGATTTTTTCATTCTAAGTACTTTGCACATATCTTTATTGAAATTCATCTTGAGGTTTTCAGATCAATTCTCCAATTTGTTATGATCATTTTGAATTCTAATTCCATCCTCCAAAGTGCTTGCAAGTTGAACTCCTCCCTTGGAGTCACCTGTAAATTTTAGAAGCATATTTTACACTCCATTATCCAAGTCATTCATGAAAATACTGACTAGTATCAGACCCAGTACGGACCCCTGCAGGGCCCCACTAGATAAGCCCTCCCAGTTTGACAGTGAACCATTGATAACTTCTCTTTGAGTATGGTTTTTCAGATAGTTGTGCACCCATCCTATAGTAATTTCATCTAGACAAATGGTTCTCAAAGCCAGTCCACTGCTTTTTCAGGGAAAGCCCCTGGTGGGCCGGGCCACTTTGTTTACCTGCTGCCAGGGCCAGCTCTAGCATTTTTGCTGCCCCAAATGGCGAAGCAGGGCAGGGGAAAAAAAAAAAAGATTAAGCTGATCGGCAGAATTTCGACGGCAGGTAAATTGTGTTTCTTCATTCTCCTGTGGCAATTCAGTGGCGGATCCTTCATTCCCTTTCTTCCTCTTTGGTGGCAGCTCAAAGAGAAAGAGGGACTGAGGGACCTGCCCCCAACTTGCTGCCCCTTTCTATTGTCCGTCCCAAACACCGGCTTCCTTCGCTGGTGCCTGGAGCCAGACCTGCCTGCCGTGTCCGCAGGTTCAGCCAATCGTGGCTCCTACTGGCTGCGTTTCATTGCTCCAGGCCAATGGGGACTGCGGGAAGCGTCGCAGGCCGAGGGATGTGCTGGCCGCCCTTCCCGCAGCCCCCATTGGCCTGGAGCGGTGAACCATGGCCAGTGGGAGCTGCGATCGGCCGAACCTGCAGACGTGGCAGATAAACAAACCGGCCCAGCCCACCAGGGGCTTTCCCTGAAGAAGGGGCAGACCGGCTTTGAGAACCACTGATCTAGACCACATTTTCCTCAGCTCAGCACTTGGACACTGAAGATATCCAAATACCCATCTAAATAAGTGCTGAATTTAGGGTGCAGATATACAACTGGTTTTGGCCTGGTTTACATTGTATAAAAGTTTTACCAGCATAGCCACATTGGTTGGGAATGGGTGACTTTTGGCTGACACAACACTGTCAGTGAAAGCCTTGCTGCAGATGCAGTTATACCAGTATAAATGCACTTATAATGGTATAACTTACTTCACTTCACTGAACCTGAATAAGCTATACTGGCATAAGCACTTTTATACTGACATAACTGTGGGAGTGTTGCCACTTTAACTATTAGGGCATAGTTAAAGCAGCAAAAAAAACTTTTAAGTGTAAAGAAGGCCTTAGATGTCCAAATTTGAAATATTCACAGCAGTGCAGTCACTTCACTCTGCTTCTGCACAGTCTGCTTTCAAGTCATAGTTCAGCCCTTGGAAAAGATTCATCGTTTTCAACCTGCCTTTGAACAGTTACATATCTGCTCTCAAGAGCAACATGAGTGAAAACTTCTTCCAGCCACCTGCACAGCCAATGATCAGGCCCCTAGAATGCAGCGACACGGAATCACTCAGACCCTCCTGAGGCCAGAAAAACAGTGTGGATGTGCGCACACACACTCATATAATAGGAATAACGTCCACTGTGCTGGAATTACAAGGTAGGAAGCTGCCTTTGTGGTTATCAAACGCCTTGGCGTGGCTTCTTCATTTAATCATCCTCAAAGGCCCTTTATTGCCTCACATATCCCTTCCCCATGGAACATTCTCCTTTAATTAACCAGAAAGCTAATGAGCTGTTCGTTAATGCAATCATTCAAAAAAATCCATATAGCTGCTCTTAAAGTTTCTTAAACCGTGAAGTTTGAGCCAACTGGCATGGAATATGGTCACAATGTTAATTACATGATCTCATGATAGTTATCTTGAACTACTACTTTATTAATCTGACTTTATTATAGCTAAAGGAGAAGCCAAGAGCACTGTGGGGTTTTGGGCATTGCAATCCCCGAGAGAGAAATCTTCTAAAAAGCTGTTCTGACTTGAGACAAGACACTAGTTTAGACATGGTATATGCATGTTGGGACAGGGTATAGATTTCTGTGTTGAAATGTACATTCCGACCACGTCCCACGCCTGCCCATGGAGAAAGCGTTCAGTGCAGGCACATGGGAATCATGAAATGAATGATCTCCTGGGAAGAGCTGTTTATTTAAAATAGCAACAACTGTCCTACCACCTATTTTAAGAGCTCTCTCCAAACAATCTTTTGAAAGATTTTTGGATTGGGAAAGATATATATAAGCTACAATGTAAATTACTTTACTGAGAACACATGGTGATCATTAACATGCTTCAGATAAATTCTAACACCCTTTTTTAAGCTTAAAAGTAGTATTTTAGGGCCAGATTGTCTAACAAAGCTTGGCGGCCAAAGGGTGCTAAGTGTGTTTGAAAATCTAGAAATAACTATGACGATGGGAATGGCTGAGTGCTTTTCAAAAATCTGGTCCAATGTGAAATCAATAGGACTATTTGCAAAGTCAGGAAACATTAAGTCACCTTCAGTATTACTATGGGTGCTGGAATCTGTCCTATTGTAAGACAGCTATGGAAGAAATGTAAAAGATTAGATAGGGATTTTGATTGAATTTGTAGTCACCTGTCTATAGTCCTAGACACCTATGCATTACTTAACTTATGCAAAAAATAATCATTCCAATCCATTTCAGACTCCCCTCCACTTCTGTCCATAAAAATCAACTCCACCAAAGCCCCCTATAGGTTATTACACTAACCAAATCTCTCCTCAAATTACTTGTGGGGGGAAATCCCTCACAAACCGCCCCAGAGAAAGGCTGTACAATGCCACAGAAATGCAGCCACCTCTGGGGTGGAGGGAAGCACCAACATTGGTGGGAATGGAAATATTGGCCAGGAAAGTGGTGTAATCTCCTATTCTTGTAAAAAGTCTTATGAGATCAATATGTCCACGAGGAGCTGGTAGGACCCTTTATTATTATTATTCTAAAGCTCCAAGAGATCCTTTCACAGTAAATTGCATGGAATAGTTAAGCAGATGATTTTTATTTCTTCTTTTGCCTTTTATTTCAACATCAGTCATGATATATTTTAAAATTCGACTGTAAGAGACCTATTCTGATGTTAAAATCCTCAGGGCAAGTGCTGTGTCTTCCTCTGTGTCTCATACAGAACTAACCATACTGTCTCTACTAAACATATAACAACCATCAGATTAAAAAAAAATGTCTTAGTCTATTATCACTAATTCAGTCAGTGGCATGCATAGACTGATAAGATGCCAGTCCATTTTATACACAGTATTTGCTTATCTAGTCAACAGATAATTACTTCTCTGTGGCTTTCCTGTGAACTAAGAAGAGGTATCATGCGTCTGACGAAGTGGGTATTCACCCACAAAAGCTTATGCTCCAATACGTCTGTTGGTCTATAAGGTGCCACAGGTGTTGCTTTTTACAGATCCAGAGTAACACTGCTACCCCTCTGATACTTATCTTCCAGAAAGTACATGGTTCTTTTCTATACACACGTTGGAAAATGTTCCAGCTACATCTGGATAAGGCCTTTCAAAAAATCTGAATTGCAAACAGTAAAATCTTACCTGACAAAGTGTCTGTAGTGTGACTCCTCTGCACGAAAACTCTTCACCCTGATACTGCAAGACCAAAGATTGTTCTTCCAGTGAGCTATTTGTACTTCTTCCATTGATGACACTGTGAAAACTATGCAGCCATTGCCTGGGCTTGCTTAGGTTTGTATAGGTAAAGCCCTGGAATTCAACTCTTCTTGTGGGTTCAAAGAGCTTCAAAACACTCTAAACTACCTATCAGCATTACCAGTACTGGGAGTATCTAAAGTATGCATTCATTTTCTTGAGTCATATAATTATCTTTAAAAGCAGCAGAGAATCCTGTGGCACCTTATAGACTAACAGACGTTTTGGAGCATGAGCTTTTGTGAGTGAATACCTACTTCGTGCACTGACGAAGCGGGTATTGACCCACGAAAGCTCATGCTCCAAAACATCTGTTAGTCTATAAGGTGCCACAACTCCACCAGAGAGGTCCTTTGGGGACATCTGCCTGTCCCAAGTCAGGATAAAGGAGGAGGGTTGGGCGTGGGGCTAGCAACTCCACCCCGTAAAAAATCAACCTGCTACAGAAACGCCAACAACAGAGTCAACAGAGACTTTTACCCTGGAAAAAGAAGGGTCTTCAACTCGAAGATGCTAAAAGCCAGCAAAGTTTAATCTCTGTGGCACCTTAATCACTCACTCATCCCACGTCACCCCAACCTCGGGGTATGGGCCCGCCAACCACAGATCTCACAGAAGTCTTCTATCCTGGGCATTTGCTCTAGCTGGTATCCAGGTATAAGCCTTTTTTGCATCAGCACATAGTGCTTTTGCTATCAGCCTGAAGGTCGCGTCGCCAGGTGTTCTGAGCGGCCTCAAGTTTCTGCTTGCCTTGGGGGTTCCACCTGCAGTGCCTGTCTGGTGATGTTAGTTGGCTGCTTGCGTAGTGTATATGTCCTATCCAACCCCACCTTCTCCTCTTCTGATTCTTCCTCTGCTGGGAGTTAGGGTCCTCTCCAAGAGGTGGGATGTTACTTGATGGATTCTGGCCAGCGGATCTGGAGAATCCTCTGGCGCTATAATGAAGTCTGGATCTTCCTGGTGGTTGTTTTGGTTGTCCTCCGAGTTTCAGCTCTAACAGTAGAGACTGATTTCACATTGAGTTGAAACAGATCCGAATTTTTATGCAAAGACAGCTCTCTGAGAGCTCCAGATGTTCCTTAGAGGCTGTAAGAAGGCTGCTCTTGCCTACCAATCCTTAACTTTGATATCAGTGTCGTCCACCCCTGCTGTCGATGATGCTACCTAGGTAGGTGGAAAGGACTGCCACTTCTTCAAAGGGCTCATTGCAATGTGACTGGTCGTTCTGGGTGGAATTAATCCTAAGGATCTTGTCGTTGTCCTTTGTGAATTGTTGAGGCCAACCTGTGATGATGTGGCTGGCCACAAGTGTTTGGCTTCTCCTTAGCATCTGCTCTTTATGGCGAAAGATGCAAGAGTCAGCAAGTCCAGGTCACAGCTGGGTCCACAAGTCACTGGATTCCGTTCCTTAGCTTCGTAGGAATGTCTTTCATAAATCCAATCGATGACGAGGAGAAAGGAGAAGGTGGTGACAACAAGCATCCTTGTCTGACTCCAGTTCGCACCTGGAAGCTGTTAGTGAGCTGCCCTCCCATGGATCACTCTAACAGTGTTACCATCATATGAGTTCGTGATAGGTTGACCACCTTGCTGGAATGCCGTAGTGCCGAAGGAGCTTCCAGAGGGTCTCTTGATCCACGCTAATCTGAAGCTTCTCATAGTACAAGTCAAGTTGATGTACAACAGAGGAGTTCACTGCAGCAGACTGGCTCGACTATGATGCGAGCGTTGGCTATCTGTCCGTGCACGATCTGTTCAAGGCAGGAAACCTTACCTGTTCATCTCAAGCTTGTGGATGACGGCATCCTTCATTCTCTCTAAGAGAACTCGTTGAAGACTTCCCCTGGCACACGACAGGAGTGTGTGATTCCTCTATAAGTGGCACAGTTGCTAAGGTCTATTTCTTGGGAATTTTGATGAGTATTCCTCTTCCAGTCTGGACCGGAAATCACTTCTCTTCATATCTTCCTGGCAAAGAGGGGGTACAGCATTTCCAGCTGAAAGCATCCAGGTCTGCTTCAGGGCGTACTGCTGGAGTCATCAGTCCAGCCGCGCCCTTCGCTTTCTTCATCATGGTGATTGGCTTTTTGATCTCATTTCTGGTTGGTTTATCAACATAATTGGGCAGGTCCTCGTGCATGGGTTAATGTCTGGTGGATTTGGGTGGTGGCTGGTCGTTCAGAGAGTTCCTCACGTGCTCCGCCGTCTTGTTCATATCCTGTTGTTCTATTCCTGTTATCAGACTTCCCCGGCTTGTCTTTAAAGGGACGTTCTGGCTTGCTGACTTTCCAGACAGTCGCTTGTATATCATACATGCTGTTTCATGTTAACCCTGTCATGCTGTATGCTGCCTCTCCGCTTCTGCGCCAAGTTCAATCCACATACCTCATCTCTTGTCCTTCCTAATATTCTTTCTTCACTGCTCTGTGGGCTCAGCCATACTCTTTTGAGCTTTGGCCTTGCAAGCTCTAAGTCCTGCTGTTGTTGACTGCTGTCTTCTCTTCTGTCTTCTATCTGGTCAAGGTCTCTGCTGTATCCACTCTTTCTGCTGATTTTCTTAATCCCAAGCACTTCCTGGCAAGCTACCTACGTGTATCTCTCACTTTCTCATCTGTTTAGTACACGTGTCTTCCCTCTTCCTCAGACTCAAGCCTGTAAACTGAAACTTATTCTTCAGCATCAGTCAAAATCTCCTTGTCTTAACGCGTCCTCAAAGGCGACGTTGTCTTTCACTCTTCTGCTGTCTGACGTATCTATCCACATTCTTTGCTTCCCAGCTTCAGCTTCAATCTAGCCACCACTAAGTGATGGTCGACCGGCGCGCGTCTGCTCCTCTCTCTAAACTCTAACGTCCTGGACAAGAACTCTCTGAACTTCTGCTAATGCAGACCATGGTCAATCTGATTTTCTGTCGTACCTGCGTGATATATAATACCGTATACCACAGGTACCTTGGACCGCTTGTGTAAGGGATAGATTGGGCTACCTCTATGGACCAGGTTGTTAGTGCAACA
>NC_133769.1:346505846-346665529 GCF_003597395.2 Chelonoidis abingdonii
TGCTGCTTTTACAGATCCAGACTAACATGGCTACCCCTCTGATAATGATCTTTGGGATATTAAGCCACTGGAAGTGCAGCAGGAAAAAACATACGCAAACACTTATTTTCATTCCTGGAAGGTAGAATGTATTATTGTCAGCAGTTCCCATTTAGCAGCTGCAAAATGACTGCATTGCCATATGGGCATTTCTAATTCACATATTCCCAAGCACTGAAAGCTAACAGAGCCATTGGTTTATCTTTAGTTCCTGCATCTTCCAAAGGTTTAACCAACGTGTAATCTGTTTGAAAGAAAAAGCAGATAAGGATTCTCTAAACCTCCTGAATCACAAGAGAGTCTGATCCAAAGCCCACTGACTTCGGTGGGCCATGAATTAGATCCTTACTAGGGAAGAAAGTAAAGACAAGTAATCCTGACTGGTGACTTTGCAGTGAAAAACTTAGGCTGAGTCATCTACGGCCCAGATAAAGAAAATAGGACATTATACCATATCTAGGGTGACAGGGCTATTCAGATCTTAAAAGGATGCTGAATATCTTGAAAAACTCTGGGGAACAAATGGCTCCAATGAAGGGACATTTGCAATACTCAAAAACCACTTTAGGCAGCCTGGGAAGTGAACTGAGGATGGATGACATGCAGGTGACCTTCTCAGAGAATCAACTTGGTCCAAGCGCAGGTGAAGAAAGGAGAAGATGGATCCTGGAGATGAATTGATGGATGTACTACTGCGATAAAGAGGAGGGGGATTTGAGTCACAGAGCGCTGGGAAGACATCTGTGATTACACCGTTTGATTGAGTCTGACTGGTTTTTGGGTCGTGAATATGATTTCCTATATGCTGAAGGAAGTGGTGGAGATAATTCATCAGGTGGTACTTTAGCCTCTGAATCAGTACAGAATCAGTGTTACTGTATGGTGCAATGAGGCACTGTGCAGCTGGAAGTGCCATCTTTTGGCAGATTAAGGACTTGACATCTTTTTCATATATCTATAAAGGCCACATATCCCTTTTTGTAGGAGTTTAGGTGTTAACCCTGGTGCCCTGACCAAATTTGAACAAGAAATTACCTTCTACCTATCTACACGATAGCCTGGACAACCCAACTATAAAGGTGGGTGCTCAACTGGTTGGAAAATCATATTCAAACAGTTGTTATCAATGATTCAATGTCAAGCTGGAAGACCATATCAAGTGAGGTCCCACATTAAGTTGTTGTGGGTCCAGTTCTAGACAATATTTTCATAAATTATTTGGATAAGGACATAGAGAGTACAGTTATAAAGTTTGTGGGCTATACCAAGCTGGAAAAGGTTGCAAGTGCTTTGGTCGACAGGATTAGAATTCAAAATCACCTTGACAAACCGGAGAAATGGTCTGAAATAAATAGGATGAAATTCAAGAAAGACAAATGCAAAGTACTAATCAGTTGCACAACCACAAAATGGGAAATGACTGCCTATGAAGGAGTACTTCAGAAAAGGATCTGGGGATTATATGAGTCAATATTGTTGCAGAAAAGCAAACATCATTCTGAAATGTATTCGCAGGAGTGTTGTAAGCAAGACACAAGAAGTAATTCTTGACTACTCAGCGATGATAAGGTGTCACCTGGAATATTGTGTCCAGTTGTGGGCACCACACTTTGGGAAAGATGTGGATAAATTGAAAAAGTCCAGAGGAGAGCAACAAAAAGAGATCCATGGTCTAAAACAATATAACCTATGAACAAAGATTGAAACAATTGGGTTTGTTTAGGCTGGAGAAGACTGAGGCAACCTAATAACAGTCTTCAAGTATATAAAAAAAGGTTATAAAGAGGAGAGTGATAAATTGTTCTCCTTATCCACAGAGGACAGGACAAGTAGTAATGGGCTTAATTGCAGCAAGGGAGATGTAGGCTTAGACATTAGCAAAAACTTCCTAACTGTAAGGATAGTTAAGCATTGAAACAAATTACTTAGGGAGGTTATGGAATCTCCATCATTGAAGGAGTTAAAGAACGGGTTAGACAAACACCTATCTGGAATGGTCTAGAGATAATACTTAGCCCTTCTTCAGTGCATGGGACTGGACTAGATGACCTATCGAGGTCCTGTCTAGTCCTATATTTCTATGACTCTATCTGAATTCTCCCTGCAATTTCTAATAGAATATTCTTTGTCCCTGCTTACCCTAAATTGTTCTATAATGTTAAACAGCTGCTATTTCCCACCTCAGAGGTGACTGCGTTTTATTTGTGGGTAAAATTATTACTCCTACGTACCCCAGACCTACCTCATATGCATATTGGGAGGCGTCATACAGTTAATAGGCCTGCCCCTGTTCCCATTGACTTAATTGTGCCCACAGACTTATCTAATGAGATTTCCAGAAGGGCTAACGTGATATTTAGATGTATTGACAGGAGAATATCAGGTAGGAGTGGGCACCTTATGATCTCTGTATACAGCACGGATGAGACTACTACTGGAATACTGTGGCCTGTTCTGGTGGCTCTACTTTAAAAGAGCTGTTGAAAAACTGAAAAAGGTTCAGAAAACTGGTACAAGACTGATGTGTGCTTTGAAAAACACACCTTTCAGTGAGAGACTACAGGAGCTCAATTTGTTTAGCTGATCAAAGAAAGGTTATGAAGCAACCTGACCACAAATCTGTAATGCAGCTGCTAGAATGATCTTGGAACAATTTCAATTTACCAAGGTATGTGGTGGATTCTCCCTCACTTGAAGTCTTTAAATCAAGATTTGATGTTGTAACATATTGGAATTGGGTTAGTATTCCTTTAAATAGCACTTGGGTGGCCCTCACTGTCTTCTGTGTTTCAGAAGTCACTGTAACCCTGAGGAAGTACCAGTGTATATAGGTAGCTAGGCCTTGCATGTTGTATATAATTAATAAAGTTATTTGTGCACCCCTGTGCTCATATGATCCCTTACTGTTACACAACAGCTGTCTTTCTGACAAAGATGTTCTAACTCAACCAGAAGACATGGGCTCGATGCAGGAATTACTGGGTGAAACTTTGTGGCCTGTGTTATACAGGAGATCAGACTAGTTGATCACCCTGGCTCCTTCTGGTCCTAAAAATCTATGTGATTCTTCTTTGCCTGACCATGTTCTGACCATGTCACTATCATCCTTGAGTTCCTCTGCTGGATTTCACACCACATGGGATTCAAGCTTCGTGTCTTCACTTTCAGGGCCTCTCCAATCCTTGCTTAAGGCTCACTCCTGCTGCGATGCCCCCAAGAAGTCAGACAACCCCTGACACCCAGGCTGTGCAGCAGTCAGCGGGAAACAATTTTAGTGATCTATTAAAAGGAAGAACTTGCACTAGTTTGGATCCATCAAGCTGTGCAATAGCTAAACCTGTGTGAGCACATAGTCTTATCATCATTGCTTAGGATATGATTTAGTCACAGAGGTCACAGATTCCATGACTTTAATGACCCACCATCACTTTTTTGGCTTCAGCCCCTCCCCTGCCACCCCCGGGCTCTGATTTGAGCCCCCACTCCCAGCAGTCAGCCCTTCCTCCCCGGTTATTTTTAATAAAAGTCATGGATAGCTCACCAGCTTTCATGAATTTTTGTTTATTGCCTACAACCTGTCTGTGACTTTTACTAAAAATAACCATGACAAAAATTTTATTAATCATTACCCTCAGCTTCTTTCCCTTCTGTGGTGACCCTTTCTTGTCATGCCTTCTATCAAATTACGTTAGTGGTTCTCAAACTGTGGGTCAGGACCCCAAAGTGGGTCGGAACCCCATTTTAATGGGGTCGCCAGGGTTGGCGTTAGACTTGCTGGGACCCGAAGCTGAAGCCTATGCCCCACCTCCCAGGGCTGAAGTCTGAACCCCATCACCTGAGGCCGAAGCCTGAGCTCCACCGTCTGGGGCCGAAGTCCAAAGGCTACAGCCTTGGGTTGCAGGACTCAGGTTACAGGCCCCCAACCTGGGGCTGAAGCACTTTGGGTTTGCATACCCCCTCCCCTGCCTGGGGCAGAGGGGCTCGCGCAGGCTTAGACTTTGCTCCCCTGTTGTGGGGTCGTGTAGTAATTTGTTGTCAGAAGGGAGTCACGGTGTAATGAAGTTTGAGAACCCCTGAATTAGATAATAGCATTATAGAGTTTAAGGCTAGAGGGGACCACCAGATCAACTCCTAGATACCGCAGTCCACCAACACAAACAGCCCACAACCAAAATGAGACAGAGTATTACAGCTCTGAGGAGACTAGATTATTATGTGCCACAGGCTGAGAATAGAAGGGATTGAGGTGCACCAGTGCTCAAGGCCCTCCCAATGGCAAATAAACAAGTAAGTGAGATAGACCCAGTTAATCCTGGCGAGTGACCTGCACCCCATGCTACAGAGGAAGATTGGAAGTGACCTTAGTGGCTTTTAATCTGACCTGGGGGGAAATTCTTTCCCAACTCCACATATGGTGATCAGTTAGACCCTGAATGTGAACAAGAACCAGCCAGCCAAGCACCTGAGAGAGAGAATTCTTAGTACTAGGGTTGCATCTCCTTGTGTGTTCGTACAAGTGGGCCCTGATTCTCAGTGAGTCCTGGGAATGCTCCTGCAATACAAATACTAATGGACAGATAAAGGAGGAGAGAGAGAGAACTTTTAGGACAATATTGTAGTAAAAAATATGATTTTTTGAACCAGAAACAGATAATTTTCAATTTGTACTATTTAGCATATGGCAGAGCAACAAGCAGCACAGCACCACAACCAGCATCTTTCTCCAACTTCTACCCGTTCAGGTAGGATATGGTTCCACCATCATGTTTGGTCATTGAACACCGTACCCTACAGGGGACAGGCTGGTGTTGTGGTTAAAGGCCAGGACCATGTGTCATGAGAGCAAGGTTCTACTCCTTGCTCTAGCATGGACCTCCTCAATGACTTTATTCTCAGTGTTGCCTCTGTTTGCCATCTTTTGAGACCCATGAATGGAAAGCACTCTGTAAAGAAACGCACCATTGTCTAACTCACACTGCAAGTTCAATATCTATCCCTGCAGCAGCCTCACTTACCTGACATGCACTCATGACTGAAATGGAAATAGTTCAGCAGGAGCCATGACCTCTTGCCTGGACAGATCTCTTGGTGATGGATCCCAGAAGAATGATCCTTGGTCCAGGCAGGCAGCAGGACTGATTATTTTCCCTACATCTGTGTATTTCTGAAGGTCTTCTCTGCCTTCCCCAGGTCTTTATGGAATCTTTTGAGGAGGTAACACTAACGATGGAGAGTGATAAGGTTGCTCACAGCCAGATCTTACTTCTATTTGCTTGCTTATAATGTCTTCAGGAGCACTTTGGTAGCTGGCTATGTGAGGCAAGGTTGTTCAAGTGCAATTAGAGGACAGCACACTAAATAGCAATGAAAGGACCCTCCCATAAATGTCATTGCTAGGCTGGAGAAAGATGTCCTCCTTGCAGCCTTCCACCCCAAAGACACTTCATTTATTCCCGGACACGAGGAGGCCCACAGAAACTTCTCCCACAGTAAGTTGCCATCTACATGCCCATATATATATATGGTCAGATCCTCAGCTGGTATAAATAGGTATTGACTGTGATGGAGCTGCACTGATTTACAGCAGTTGAGGGCCCTCTATTGCTCAAGGGGATACTCAATAAGACAGTGACTAGATAAGAACACAATGATTAGAGAGATGCCAGAAGAGACAAAAGACATCAACACCAAAGAGTCTTATTATTAATACAATTAGGGGAAATTAGACACAGGAGTAGCTAGATGAAAATCTATGGCCTGTGTTATACAGCAGGTCAGAGTGGATGAGCTAATGGTCCCATTTGACTTTGAAGTGCATGAAATTACATGAAGGGGAAGGGTTGACTGCTGGGAGCGAGGGGTGTAGAGATAATGGACCTGAAGCTGGGACTGGTGTGGAGGGCAAGGCCAGGAGACAGAGTGGTGGAGGGACCAGGAGGCCTTAGTGTGGACATGACTAAAAATTAATTCAGCAAATTTGTGGCTAATAAGCTACTTGCTTGTGATCATCTTGATCCATTTTTTTTTGGATGCTGCACCTCCTTCCCTGACCTTTCGACTGTCTGTGTCTCCTTAGACTGTATGTTGCTTCAGGGCAGGGACTGTCTAGTTTACATCAGTACATGCCAGGTCAGAATCAGGCACCACCAGATCAGAATGAGAGTTTCATCAGTCACCATGGGGATTGCCCTGTTGTCACTGTCTCCATCAAGGGCTGTTTTCAGGTATGGTAGCTTGTTTCAAATCATAGTCCTTAGAAGCTCCAAGAAATACATATGCCATTAGTGAACTCTTACATAAGACAGAGAAGGTTCAGATACAGATATAGACCTGCCTGCAAAGTTCCAGACTGGGATTTTGGCTTAGCCATTTGGAGAGATTGGGACAAGCCACTGTGTTTAGATCAGAGTTCAGCTCCAAATGTCACTGAAGTTCAGGGGTGCTTGCTACTGGGGTTTGGTTTGGGCTCGTTTAAAAAAAAATAAGCAAAACTCCCACAGCTGTAATTACATAGACGATAGAATCCTGATAATCATCCAATACCTACTGGCACTGGGCATGCAGTAACTCTTCTTTAGTTCACATGTCTGTGCTTAGATGCTATCAGTCAGCACGAGGTCTAGTCACATTCATTCCTACATAAACAACCAGGCAAGCCAGACTCATTTTTTAGAAAGTGATCAGCAAACATTGTGCACTTCCTGTGAGCTTTAAAACAAGTAGTGAGTCATTAACTACATGATAGATTTATGGCATACTATGTAAATCTGCCTTTAAGAAGAATGAGGCAAAAGATAAAATTCAATCCAAATCTTTTCCCTCCTGCTTTGGATTTCAGTACTGGAAAGAATAGGGTGCTGACGAAATGCCATGCAGCACATAGCATGTTTAGAACTACAGTGGCAAATAGCGTTATAGTGGCTGTATTGTCTCCCTCTTATATACACCCCATAGATTTGTCTGGGTGGGAGAATCCCATGGAATGTGGCCAAACCCCTAAGTTCCTTCCCCAGCCATGATACTTGAACTCTGCAATACCCCACTGGGAAGGTGGAAGCAGACTATGAAGCCTAAACTCCAGTTCTGCACCCAGAGATGAGAGACACATGTACAGGGTCTCTTCAGCTCAGAGTGGAGAGAAGCCTTTAGTCCAAAGATAAAGCAGCTAACAAAGCAGGGACTTATTCTCCACTGCTCTGCCCCTTGGATTGGTATGTACTACTCTGGGAAGGATGGGTATGAAATACACCAAAAAATGTGAAAGGTTCCTGCTGCCCATAGCTGACTGAGCGGCCAAAGTGTTTCAAGCTCTGCTATGCCACAAAACATTGGACTTTCAGAGATTCTAAGACCAGAGAGGACCATTGTGATCATCTAGTCTGACGTCCTGGATAGCACACGCCGTAGAACTTCCCCAGAATAATTCCTAGAGCAGAGCTTTTAGAAAAACAGCCAGTCTTGATTTTAAAATTGTCAGTGATGGAGAATCCACCATGATCCTTTGTATGTTAATTACTCTCACTGTTAAAAATGTGCTTTATTTCCAGTCTGAATTTGATTAGCTTCAAGTTCCAGCCATTGGATCTGTAAAAGCAGCAAAGAATCCTGTGGCACCTTACAGACTAACAGATGTTTTGGAGCATGAGCTTTCGTGGGTGAACTACATGCGTCCGACGAAGTGGATATTCACCCACGAAAGCTCATGCTCCAAAATGTCTGTTAGTCTATAAGGTGCCACAGGATTCTTTGCTGCTTTTACAGATCCAGACTAACACAGCTACCCCTCTGACACTTGACAGCCATTGGATCAAGTTCTACCTTTTTCTGCTAGACTGAAGATGCCATTATTAAGCATTTGTTCCCCATATAGGCAGTGGCAGATTAGACTTTGGGCCAATGGGGCCCATGCCTTGGGGTCCCGGTCAATTGAAGGCCTCCAGAAAAATGGGCACCCCTGTGTCCCGATCCATTCGGCCTAGCTACTCCTGCTGCAGAGCAGGGTCGGGGCGCGGTGGCTTGTCCCGCTCCACCCGCTTGGTGCTCCTGCCAGAGAATGGGGAGGGGGGGTGGAGTGGGGCAAGCCCCTGCATCACGACCCCATTTCCCTGGCAGGAGCACCGGGGAAGGGGTTGGGGAGGACTGCAGGTGGAAGGGGTGGGGCCCCCACTTGTTCTGGCCCAGGGCCCCACAAAACCATAATCTACTTCTGCACGGAGGTACTTCTAGATTGTAATCAAGTCATCCCTTAACCTTCTCTTTGCTAAGCTAATAGGATTGAGCTCCTTGAGTCTATCACTATGTGGCGAGCCTGACACCGCACTGCCCCTTTGTGGCAGGGGTGGGATGGTGTGTCAGAACCTCGCCACTCCTGAGTTCATGTGCTCTCCTCTCTGTGGGCAGCCCGATGTGGCCGAATGGCCTCTCTCCACGCAATCACCCCTTGGGTGGGGTAGCGTGACCTAACGGCCAGAGTCCATGTAACTTGCCCCAAGTGTCAGGGCAGTGCGGCCCAACGGCCAGAGCCCACATAATTCCCCCCTCACAGGCGGGGTAGTACAGCCTAGCCTAGTGGCCAGAGTCTTCAGTTGGGGCATGCCTAGCAGAGCTTCCTCTGCTAGGAAGGAAGAGTTAACCCCTGTGGTACCAGTGCGGGGCCGCTCTGCCCAGTCACACACTATAAGGCATGTTTTCTAATCCTTTAATCATTCTCATGGCTCTTCTCTGAACCCAGTCCAATTTATCAACCTCCTTCTTGAATTGTGGGCACTAGAATTGGACACAGAATTCGAGCAGCACAGACACCAGTGCCAAACACAGAGGTAATAGGTAATCTGCTCCTATTCGAGATTCTCCTGCTTAGGCATTATGGCCACAGTATCATTCTGGGAGTTCAGACTCAGCTGGTTATCCACATCTTTCACAGAGTCACTGCTTCCCAGGACGGAGTCCCCTTTACTGTAAGTAGGGCCTACATTCCTTGTTCCTAGATGTACACACATTTATCCATATTAAAAACACATTGCTTGCTTGCTCCAAGTTTACCAAACAATTTAGATCACTCTGAATTAGTGACCTGGCTTCTTCATCGTTTACCATTCTACCAATTTTTGTGTCCTCTGCAAACTTCATCAGTGTGTTCTTCCAGGTCATTGATAAAGATGTTAAACAGAGTAGGGCCAAGAACTAATCCCTGCAGGACCCCAGTGGAAACACTCTCACTTGATGACTATTCTCTGTTTACAGTTCCATTTAATAATTGATATGTCTCAAAATGTATTAAAAATTGGCTGTGTGCCATGTTAATTTGATAGCATTCTAGATTTTTTAATCAAAATGTCATGCAAACACTTTACAGAAGTTTACATATATTACAATCAATACTATTACTTTGATCAACCAAACTTGTAAACTCATCAAAAAAAAGGTATCGGTTTAGTTTGACAGGATCTATTTTCCATAAACTTAGGTTGATTTGCATTAATTCCATACCATCCTTTAATTCTCTATTAATCAAGTCACCCGCTCCATTATCTTGCCTGGAATCAATGTCAGGCTGACAGGCCTATAAGCATCCATGTCATCCGGCTTAACCTTTTTAAAGAAGCGGAACAACATTAGCTTTTTTCCAGTCTTATAGAACTTCCCTAGTGCCCCAAGACTTATTGTAAATCAGCATTAACTGTCCAGCAAGCTCCTCAGACAACTCTTTTAAAACTCTTGGATGCAAATTATCCAGACCTATTAATTTAAAAATGTCTAATTTAGTAGCTTCTATTTAACATCCTCTACAGATACCAGTGGAATGAAAAGAGTGTTATGACCGTATGATGAGACTCTAGCATCTGTTTTTCCCCAAATATAGAACAGAACAATTCTGTCTTTTCTGCATTATTACTGAAAATGCTATCATTTCCATCTAGTAATGTTAGGATTCTTTTTGTTCCTAATATATTTTAAGAACTCCTCCTTTTTGTCCTTAACTCTGCTGGCCTTGCATTCCTTGGCCTCTCTTATCAACTTTCTACAATTGCTGACGTATTTATATTCATTAGTCTCAACCTCCCCTTTCTTCCATTCATTGTATTTATTTTTTATAGCTGCCTTTGCTTCCTCTCTAGTGAGGTTGGTTTCTTAACCATCACAGCCTTTTCCCTTAATTGTGGCTTTTTGGGCATCTACAAAGTTGTTCTTAAATGATTCCCAATTAATATTCACATTTTTCTGATTAAATTCTTCCTCCAGATTATTTGTCTCAATTGTTTTCAACTTCATGAACTTTACCCTTTTAAAGCACCAAGTGTGTGTGTGTGTATATATATATAAAATTGGTCTTGACTTTATTCTGCTTGCACATTATAAATGTGATTAAGTCATGATTACTTGTACTTAAGCTGCTGTTAACTTTTAGTTCTGTGATCAGTTCCTCTTTATCTGTTAGGCCCAGGGCTAATATAGAATCCCCCCTCCATGTTGGCTGCAACACTTCTTGAATTAGGAAATTGTCATCTGTACTATTTAGAAAGTCCAAGGATGTTTTAGGGGGGCAGCATGAGACTTCCAGGGTATGTCACTCAAATTGAAGTCCCCCATGATCACAATTCCCACCCACCCCCCCACACAGACACTGTAGATAGGTGCATAAGGAGGCAATCATCCTGTTCCCTGGTGTGATTTGGAGGTGTGCAGCAGACACCAGTACCCCCATCTTGTGCTTTATCTGTTAGGACATGAACGCTTATGGATCATAGATCATTTTCTTCTGAGTTATCAATGACTCAAACAGGTAATGCCATTTTTGACAGAGTGCCACTTCCTTTCCTCTTTTGCCCACTGGATCCTTCTTAAATAGGTTATAACCATGGATTTTAATATCCCGGTGGTGCACATCATCCCACCAGATTTCAGTAACACCAGCTAGACTGAATTTATGCCTATAAATGAGCAATTAGAATTTGTCTTGTCTGTTCCCCAGACTCATAGCATTAGCGTATAGGCAATTCAAGAGTATCTTCTCTTTGTGTCCTTTCGTTTCTTGATTAATTTTGTTCTCAACATCTTGATTTTGTGCTGCATGCTTGTACCTTCCCTCTTTTTACTCTCCTCTACTGCCATTAGTTTAAGCCCCTCCTGTCCCCCAGGAGGCTGGTCTCCCTTCTACTGAGCTGGAGGCCATCCAAACTATACAGCTCCTTCCTTCCTATAGAAGGCGGACTAATGTTCCACAAAACCAAAGTTCGCCTCCTGACACCACTTACCTCGCCAGCGATTCACTCTGCCTTTTGACCTTGTTTGCTCATGGGATAGGAAAGATTTCAGAGAAGATTGCTTGAACTTTCTTCAGCATGCTCCCAAGTTCCCTCAAGTCGTCTACTAGCTAAGCTAAGCGGGCAAGTCTTGGGACAAGACAAAATCAAGGGCCACAAAGAAAAGCAGCTAATGGGAGTTTGGGAGGGAGTACTTCCAGCTACAGATGCTATGCTTGGAGGTAGCACAGGACTTGGTGAGTGGTGCATTTGAGCCAGCTGTGGGCTGTTTGTTCCTTCTCAGTCTACAGGCTACAAAGCTGCACTGCAGACCCATGAGTTAAGCCTTTGGAGCTTTGATCAGTGTCTTGCTAAAGAACATGAGTCCCTAGCCCTTGGACCTTCTGTCTGCTGTTTGAAGTCTGAGTGGTTAATCACTCCCTGGTGGTGAGGCTGAGCTAAGCAGGGAAGACAAACAGAAGCAGCTATTTGAAGAGAGGCAAGGGAAACCTTAGAGAAACTTGTGCAGGTTAATTCTGTTCTGGGCTATAAATCTCATTGTTTCTCTGGCTGGTCTCACTCTCAGAGCATTTGGTCTACAGTTATAGATGCTCAGGTCTCCTGTATGCTTCTATGGTAGCATTTCAGTGTATTCTATTCAATTCTATCCTATTCTTCACTTTCAAGACTTCCGTATCTAAAATATTTAGCCACAGAGATGTTGCACTCCGCTCCAACTCTAGAGCAGATTTATGAAGCTCCTTTGCTCAAGTTACAGGAAAAAACTCACTTGCCCAGCTCTTAAGCAGGGACAGAAAAGAGCCTGTAGAACAGATGGAAATCAATGGGAAAACTCAAGCCCTAGGCCAGGCCAGCTTTGTTTCTTGAAGGAGAGAGTTGTTAAGAAAACAGATGCAGACTTCTAAGGAAAACATTTAGTGGAGGGAATCAGACTGGGAAGCAACTCTGATTCGTTGGAGCACTCGTGCTCCTTGGGAAACACAGTCAACGTTCCTCAGACAGAGAAAAGGAATGGAAACGTTCAGTGCCTAATAGAGCCTGGTTGTAGTCTCCACAGAGACAGAGTGCACTAATGCCTAAGGATCACGCTTGGGGTTATAAGGCAATGGCTGCAACTAGGAATTATGAGAAGAGTCATGCAACAGCAGAAAGCCCCAAAGGAAAGCTCATGGGAAGAGGAGTTCTGTTGTCCTATGAAAAGAAACACCACTCTCCTCCCCTCTCCCCTGCCCCACTCCAGGCCACCTCAACTGGCTGCTGCAGAAGGAGTGGGGGACCATGGCTCCACCTTTGCCTCAGTTCTCTTCCTCAGAGCTGGCGCTAGCTACACAATGGCATCACTCCCTAGACTGACTGGGACTCCCCTTTCGCATACGCCTGCACAGTTCAGCCATCCTATTGATGAAGTATGCTGCAGTTCAAGTGCAAGCCTGTGCTGAGCCAGGCCAACAACTCCTCTTCCACCCAACCTGCTTTCCTTCTGTTTCACTGACAGATGTTCCGGGTGCTTTCATCAGCTCAACCCTTATCTTGTTTCTGTCAGCAGGACCATGTCCTATGCAGCCTTCTTTTGCTCTTGGGATTAGCTCAGGTCAAATGCAAACTACCTTCTACCATCTGGGATACCTCACACACTGTGCCATTCTAAGGTACTAGAATACATATGGCATGTAAAATATACTGCATGCCCCACCAGTCAGTTGCAGCTAGATACACAAAAGACTGCCCTCTGACTCATTTTGATTGGGAAGTATGTACAGCTGCCTGTAAAAAGGAGGACACGGCAAAAGGCTACAATGCACTACTCCAGAAGCAAGACATCGGCATTCTTTTCTTTCCAGCTTTGAAGGGAATCTGTGGTTTTAAAGAAAGGGCCAACTGGCAGGTTAGAATGAAAGTGAAGGGTAGCTTTACTTGACTCTGTAGCAGTGTGCATTTTACATACATGACTCATACTCCCCTTGCTCAAAAATCTACAGAAGGGGATGCTTGGTGCAAAGACTCCACTTGCTAGTGCGAAGAACCACCACACACTCCCCTAGCAAAGGCAAAGTCATTCGCGATGCAAAATGAGCTTCAAAACTTGGCATAAGCCAAAGAAGTACAGTAAGCAACATTGCAGCCCACACACATCTGGGTCCACACATGGGGATCACTGCACAACACCCCAGCACTGCTTTCTCCTGTGCCTGCTGTGGTGGTTGCCCTACAGTTGGAGATGTGTACATAACCACTTGGTGTGAAGAGACTTTTATTGAGGCTGTTTACTTCCCAAGGGGGACACCTCCTCCTGCTTTCTTCCAGCTCACACTCTCTACTCTTCCTCAGAGGGGCGCTGCTGTGCAAAGTGTGTGGCAGGGTTGGTGGTGTCTATGTAACCCACTGAGGAGTGTGTCACAAGTCCCTGTCTGTGCCAATCCACAGTGAGTCTGAGGTATTAAATTAACTTGCATGTTTAACATAAAGCTGTCTCCACTATGAATAGATTAATGAGGCAGCAATATGAGTTCCTGTTAAATTGTGGTGTGCCCCAATTCTTTCGTTTTCCATTGTTGGTTGCCCACTTTCTAAACAGGCATTATGAAGCAATGCCAGTTCTCAACTTGGGGCATGTTATTTAAAATTTTCACTCAGGGAACTGAAGTAACAATTATCCACAAAATGCTCTAACGATTTACAAGACTCCAACAGGCACAACACCACCATGCAAATGGCATGATTGATCAGCAAAGAATGACCATAAACAAAGTCTACCCTAGGATGATTATACAAGAACTATTAATGACAGAACATGTTCAGCTGTAGCCTAGGTGCTAAGGAAGTGGGAAGACTTAATTATTCCATTATGTAACATGCAGTAGATCTTATTACTTTTGCATATATGCTGCAGAACAGTCCTCCAGTAGTCCATCACAAATACACTCCAGAGTCTGTACAGCCTCTCAAAGAGAAAGGAATCTGATCTTCATTTAAAAACCTATTATTGGCCTGATCCAAGGCCTGCTGAAGTCAGTGGGTGTCTGTCTATGGATTGAAACACGTTTTGGATCAGGAACTGAGTCACAGGAGGAGGCAGGGAGAATCTATCTTTTTACTGTATATGATGCATAGCAACTGACCTAAATTCCATAATAGTTTAAAAAAACCACCTAAAGTAACACAAACCCATTTGAGAAATTGCTGATAAGGTGAAATACTTTCCTGTGGCTTTTTAACATGCTCTCCATTTTAATGGGCTATGTCTTTGCTGAGCTGAGCCTGGAGGATTATGTAATCAGGGGAGGTTTCATCCTGAACTCAGGGTGAGTTTTGCTGCTGCTCATGGATAAAGAGTCAAAAGTGTTAAATGTTAAATTTGCCCAAGAATTCTGTTCTATGAACATGTGATTGCCCTTCAGCCTTTATTTGTTCTTAATAAATTACTGTATTTCTGGGTGAGCCCAGCAGGCACAGGGACAGAGAGGAGGCCTTCTCATCTTAGGTCATTGGGCAGCCCCACAACTCCTGCCCAGGAGCTGTTATAGCCCAGAGATGCCCCTGTGATCTTTTATACTGCCCCCCCCCAATAATAATGCCTAGCTCCTATATAGCACTAATGAGTAGATGTCAACAGACTCTAAAAAAGGAGTTAGTCTCATTATTCCCATTTGACTGACAGGGAAACTGAGGCACAGAGAGGTGACATGGCTTGACCAAGGTCATCCTGCAGGCCAGTGGCAGAGAGAGCGGTGGCACCTGCAGACATGCACACATTACACCCAGTGCATACCATGACAGGGCACCCAGGGCTGAGGTTGCTAGAAGCGGAACAAGGCCAGGTAGGCCCTCGGGGAAGCCCTGGTGCAGCCGCTGAGTGGTCAGTAGGGCAGCTAGCACTGCTCCTCCTCACTGCTGCTGTGGGGCCTCTCCTGCAACCTGGCCTCGCCCTGCTTCCAGCAGCCAGTGTTCCCTGCTCTGCCCCCAAGATTCATTCAGCGACAGCCTCAAGAGCTGTTACACATCTAGGGAGCTGCAGTGAGTGCCCATGCAGGGGAACTGGCTAGGAGAGGGGCAGCAGGGATCCTTGGGGACAGACACAAAGTTGCAAGTTCTGTGTTCCATGTGAAAAATTTCTGAGGGTGCCCCTGAGAGCTGGAACTAGAGCCCAGGGGTCCCAAGTCCAAGTTCAGTGCTCTACTCACTAGCCCACATGGGGGAGAATCCATACACCATAGCAGCAGGTGCTCCAACTGTCCCCTGCATGCTGCCCTGCTGGGAACCCCCAGGCAGAAATCTTCATACATCACAGGAAGGGAGTGCCCCCTTGCATGGTCACTTCAAAATCCAGCTCCTCCTACCGTCCCATGCAGTGGAACTGCACTGGGTCCACAATGAGGGGAGTCTACCGAGGCAGGATCTGCTCCTAAAGTGAAATGACAGACTCTTTCATATAGCTTGAGTAACTGGGATTATGTGGAGCTCTGCACTGAAACTGGGGAAGGTGAAATGCACTCCTCTCCAGCCCAGGGGCAAGCAGTGGAGCACCCACAGGCCTCAGGGTATGTCTACTCTGCAACTCAGGCTCAAGCCTAACCCCCCCTTCCATCCACACACAAGTAACGCTAACCCAAGGCTTGAAACCCAGCTACCAGGACCCCACAGGATGGAGTGTCTGAGCCAAGCCAGGACCCAAGGTTCAAGCCCTATCGCTTTGCAAGGTAGATGCAGCCCCACTGGACTGCTGCTCTGAGAGTTGGCCAAAAGTATCCCACAGGCCGACTTTCTTTGTCCTAAGGACAGTCAGGTTTTCCCACACTGCAACACGACCATGTTTTGGGAAGGTGCTAGGAAATCTGGTATATGGGTGGTGGGACTCAGGCCCACTGAATGCAGTGTAGATGCTGGAGCCTGAGGTTGGGACCCAGGGTTCAATAATTCCTAACCTGGAGTTACAAACGAGCACAGGTGCTCAAGCCCCAGGTTAACAAAACCAGGCTCTGCTAGCTTGAGTTCTAACCCTGAGCTTACAGTGCAGTGTGGACATACCTTCAGGGTCCCCTCTGGGGTTTCCTCTAAGCACCGGATCCCTATTGTTCAACCCACAGCTTTCCTTTGTGCCAGCAACACCTGGAGCATGGGTTTTTATTCCTCCCCTCACTCCAAGGAGTGGGGAACCTACCTGAGCAGCTGCTCTGCCGACGTCCTCTCCCACAGGTGGCGCAGGCCTTCTCGTGCATGGAGGGCCTAGCCTGGCCCAGCACCACCCTAAGGGGCTTTTCAAATCTAAAGAGTAGCTGGGCTTGTGTTAAAGCAAGTTTCTGCCTTCACTCTGTTACTGTCTCCCTTCCGGGGAACCACTGCTTTTTCATGTAGTCCCTTCTATTTCACCACTGTGACCTAGCCAGCCATGGTGTCAGCAAGTTATCCAGTGCTATGAAGAGTTACAGAGATGTCAGATATTATCACTTTGACAATCCAGAGCTAGACTCGGGGACGGCTCTAGGTTTTTTGCCGCCCCAAGGAAAATAAAATTTGGATGCTCCTACTCCAGCCCTGGGCTCTCCCCCCTATACCTCCCACTGCCCCAGCTCTGGGCCTCCCCCTTCCCGCACCCCCCTGCCGCCCCAGCCCTAGGCTTTCCCCCCTACCCCCACACCCTGGCACCCCAGGTCTGGGCTCACACACACCCTGTGCTGCACTAGCTCTCGGCACCCCCAGTGTCCCCCTCCGCTACCCCAGCCCTGGGCTTTGCCCCTTCTACCCTCACCTGTACCCTCCTTCTGTCCCAGCCCTGGGTCACTGGTGACTTGCTCCCAGGGCGGGTCATTCAGCAGGAATTTTGGATCTGCACAGAACACAGACAGGATTGGTTCCCATATGGTTACAGAACTACAGTAAAGTGCAACAATTTTCAGCTTGTGCGATTGGAGGATGTGCATATTATAAGACTGTCCTACATAAATGACGAAAAGTCAAGGTGCCTTTATTATTCTTTTGTTCTGCTCTGTTACTATGGGAAGTTTGCTAATGCAATATCACTGTCTTCCTTTTAAACAACTAAAAATAAAAAAAGCAATGGCTGTTGAAAATAGCAATTCCAGTCCTAAAAACCACTGGGAAGCATTTCTTGCTCAATTTTATCTACTTTTTGTATAGCAAATTACAGTGGATCAGTATATTTGATTTGGGAGAAATGAAGTAACAGCTGCCCAGATTGAGCTTGAGCACTCCTGAATTTTGAGATGTTCAAATCTGGAAGGCAGGTGCTAGATTCCCTTTCCGAATATTAGCTAAATCTGGACAGGAAAAGTCAATTTCTGCGTCCATGGCTCAGAAGTGGAAGTCCTCCTAAGTGCCTGGTACAGTACCTAAAGTGGCCCAGGTCCAGCAGAGCCTCCCTTCCCTTACTTTTCATTTTAAATTCTAGTGGGATCCATGTACCTCCCTTGCTAGGCTTCAGATAGAGAGAGGCACTGTCCATTTAGTCCACCCAATTCCTTCTTTGGGGGCTGCAAGGTGAAGTCACACCAGAATCCCTAAGCCAGTCTGGGGATGTCTTCTGAAGAGGATATCTGAGCCAAAGCCTTCTACTCCTTGGGCACACTTGTTCCCCATTCACAGTGCCATCCCTCTCTAGCAATGAGCTCAAGCTGCAGCATGAGGTTTCAACTACCATACTTCCTCCCCCACTTTCCTGTTGGTCGTGGCCAAGGGAATGCCGGGAAATGTAGTTCTTTCCCTGCTTCAGGGATGGTTCTATAGGCAGGGAGCTAACCAAGGAACTACAGCTCCCAGGGCCCACTGTTGGTTGTCAGCTCCCAGGCTCAATCCCAGCTAGCTGCCGCCCCTGCAAATGGGCTGCCCAAGCAGCTGCTTGCTTTGCTGGTGCCTTGAGCCGCCCCTGGCTAGACTGCAGTAGAGATGTCCTCCAGTCCCTTCCCTGCTCCATCCGTGCTTCCGGCCCCACCTTGCATGGAGCTATGCAGGGAACCACCCCCACCCTCCTGCAGAGTCTCCATGCTGCACAGAGAAAGAGCACCTCAGTCTGCACCCACTCCCATTCTTTGGCTGTAGATCCAGCTCACCACCTGCCAGTCACAAGCCTCCAAGTGCTCTAGCTGTCTCCACAAACAAGTAAACAAAAATACCCTCTGCCTACAAATTGTGCCATCTTCCTGTTAGCCTCTTCTTCTCCACCCCCCTCCTGACTCGTTCCAGTCACTGCTTACATCTTGTCTGGAACTGGACTTGAAAGTTCTGTGGGGCAAGGATCATCTTTCACTGTATGTCTGTATAGCACCGAGCACAGAGGTTCTCAAACTGGGGATCGTGACCCCTTACATGGGGGCTGAGAGCTGTCAGCCTCCACCCGCAAATCCCACTTCGCCTCCAGCATTTCTAATAGCGTTAAATATAAAAAATGTTTTACACAGAGGCCTGCTGTGTGAGTCACCAATACAAAAGTTTGAGATCCTGATCCTGTCTGTGGTCCCCACGCATTATTGTAATATCAATAAATAATAACGCGGTGCTGCCATCTTGAGAGTTCTCTCCCATCGCAAAATGTTGTCAGTTGTATCCCACTCTTTTGGTTCAGTCAGTGCCAAATTGCCCTTCAATAGAGAAACATGATAGGAAAGCCATCTGAGCAACAAAGTCCTGGCTTCTTCTGCTATAGAAATGGGCCCAAGCTGCATTGTTCGGATCTGGATTTGGACTTACACGCTAGTGGAGTAACCTCTATCTCACATCAGTGTAAATGGGACCAGGATTTGACCCAGAGAGCAGAGCTACTGAGCGAAGAGGTGCCATTCCTACAGTCATGTTTCACAGTAATAGCCACACTGTAATGCTACGATATGACTGGCTACATTTACGGCATTAACTACCACAAAGCAGCCTTGATGACAGCCACAGCCTCAGGGGCTGAAGAGGCAGAGAACTCCTGCAGCTACCACTCAACCAAAGCCCAATGTTTATCCAGAGCTTCTGAGTCAGCCCCAATGTTCCCTATGCCACATTATACTCTCAAAAATAAACCCATAGGAAATCAAGTCAAATATTAAATACTTTTCAACTAAATTACAAAGATAAACCACCTCTCTTAAGGCTGGTGCAGAGCCAGTGTGTGACTGGCATGCTACAGTTATACAGAAACACTGCATGCAGCTTGTGAGTGGCCCACATGGAAGCTACAGCATAAGACACCCAGGTTTGCAGGGCAGGGGCAACACAGCCCCTCACTGGTCTGGCTTGCACCCCAGAATGCCATACTCCCCTAGGCTGGTCCTTAGGGCAGCAAATCCTTCCCAGGCTCAAGCAGCCTTAAGGTGCTGCTTCCAGCAGCTCAGCTGATCAGGAAGTTGGGGGAGGGGGGTTAGAATGAAGCTGATGCCGCTGCCTGAAAACCAAGAACTGAAGTGACGTGGGGAAGGCAGGTGATGTGAAGCTGCTCCAGGCTGTCCACCTCCCACTAAGTCACACACAGGAGTTTCTCAAGCAGTTCTGGGCAACTGCCACTTCCCGGGGGGGGGGGGGGGGCGGCAATTTGCCTCAGGCCCCACAGGGGCCCCGTGAGCCTTGGTCTGGCGGCAGTCCGGGTCTTTGGCGCCGGGGGACCCTTCAGTCGCTCCGCGTCTTCAGTGGCATTTCGGCAGCAAGGGACCCTTCAGTGCTGCTGAAGACGCAGAGCGACTGAAGGGCCCCATTACCAAAATGCTGCCGAAGACCCGGACCACTGCCAGGTGAGTACAAGTGCTGCAGCTCCCCCACTTTGCCCCAGCGCCCCTGAATCCTCTGGGCGGCCCTGCACTTCCCCAGTCCCAGCTGCAGTGACTGCCAAGCAGAGAGGCAGCCTGTGTGTCTGACATGCAGGGCCAGCTCCAGGCACCAGTGCAGCAAGCATGTTCTTGGGCTGCTCAATGGAAAGAGGCGGCATGTCTGGGTCTTTGGTGGCAATTCGGTGGTGGGACCCTCAGTCCCTCTCAGAGGAAAGGACCTGCCACCGAATTGCCGCCAAAGAGTGAAGCAACAGCAGTAGAGCTGCCGCCGGAGTGCCGCTGATTGCGACCTTTATTTTGTTTTTTTGCCGCTTAGGACAGCAAAAATGTTGGAGCCGGCCCTGCTGACGTGACTCCCACCCACTTCTCCAGCTGCTCCTGCTAAGGAGGTAAATGGAAAGGAGAGTGAGCAGGGGTGTTCCAAACTCAAGCAGCGACACTCCCAAGGGAAGAGAGACACCCAAAGGGAACTTTAAAGAGACAAGTGTCTCTCTCTTTTGGAGAGTCCATGGTGCCCCCTGCACTGGACCTGAAGGCAAAGAGGCTCCCTGCCCCTGCTCCCGCAGCCTGCATTCCCACTTGAGAGCATGTAGAGCCTGCCCCCCAATATCAGTACAGCGGATACCCCTAGGAGCCCAACAGGTACAGTGGTAGTGGTGCGATACACCTGGAAGTCACTCCTGTGCAGAGGGCCAACACAAGGCTTAATTCATCCTTTATGACGCAGGGACATACATGGGTGCCTGGCCTTTCTGCTCAGTGGTAACTTTCCGCCAGTGGAGCTAGCCTGAGTAAAGGAGTCTGGGGGTGAATGTGGCATTTTTAATGGCACCTGCTGTAAGCGTTACAATTATGATCATTTTGTTCTCTGCTGTCATGCAGCATTACCAAGTTATACAGTTTCATAATCCTGACATTTCCCCCCTGCACAGCATAAAAGACTCATTTATCTTCAAAAACCATCTTATAATGTATTGAAGGGCTGCACTTTAAATACTGATGATATGGCCTACAATAAGAAGATATATTGCTGGGAAGTTAATCTCAAACCCATTCTGCATAGTGTTCAGGGGAGTGTGAGACATAGCTCTGTGATTGTAATGGTGGATGTTTTCAAGTGAGGTAATTTACGATGATGGTTGTTCCAGCATGAGCCCCACACTCTGTGCTCTCTCATGGAGACTTTACGTTTGTTCTCTTCATTCCCTGTCATTTCCTTTAAAAGTCCTCTAGCTTTTCTCTTTGTGGAAGAACATAAAGGTGCTAATATTGTGTTTCATTTTCAGAAAGATTTCTGAATTGAGGTCCTGAGACACAAGTCTTCCACATGGCCAGAGATAGAAGCAGACATTTGCTTGTTAGTATAACCTTACACAAATAACCATCTTGTTTAATTCCAAGCGGTTGTCATTTAACCAGTGGAGACTAAGTCTTGCTACCTTTAGGGCACAAAGTAAGACTCATCTGTTTACACAAGCTTTCTTCCAGTAATGACAGTCACAGAATAGGCAATCTAACAGCGGCCACTAGAGTCCATGGACACTGACCTAATCATGAGACCACGATAAAAATCTTTAGAACCCTGACTCAGGTCACACAGTATTTCCCAGCACTCTTCTGCTGCCTACTCTTATAGAAACACAGGAATTGCTGTACTGGATCAGACCAATGGTCCATTTAGTCCAGGATCTGTCTCTGACAGTGACCAGTACCAGCTGCTTCAGAGAAAGGTGTCAGAATCTAGCAGTAGGCAAATGTGAGATAATCAGCCTCTACATCAGATCTCATCCTGGTGTCTACTAGTTAAAGATTTGCTTAAGACCTGAAGCATGAGATTTAACATCCCTACCTATTTTTTTTATTATAATGAATTATGATAACTATGGCTATTTTTAATGTCTAATCCCTACATGGAGCAAATGATGCCATCTGAATGTTTCATTCTGGAAAGGAGTCTGTGTCTTCTGGATTTACAAATTTCCCTGGAAGCAAAGGGAATTGCAGATAAATCAGTAGATGGAATCCTTTGTCTGATCAGTATGTTTCCTGTAGAACAGTGCCCAGAACTGAGTGCAGCAACCCAACTGCAACATCATCAGTGCTCAGCAGAGAAGAATTACAAGCCCATTACTGGAAGGTAGTGTGTTTTGCTTGCTTGTGCAGTCTAAATGAGCTCTCCCCTGACACCTAGTGGTGAGCTGTGGAAAAAATC
Organism: Chelonoidis abingdonii; assembly: GCF_003597395.2. Lineage (NCBI taxonomy): Eukaryota > Metazoa > Chordata > Testudines > Testudinidae > Chelonoidis > Chelonoidis abingdonii. The sequence continues at coordinate 346,528,121 of NC_133769.1, forward strand.
TTCAGAAGCTGATCTCGTTTGCATGGACACACCCACCCTGCATAGGTGCTCAGCATGATAGGATTGCTTGCCCAAATGACCACTTTGGGCTGGTGTTGGATCCCCAGTCTCCTTGTTATTGGGGCTGAAGTAATAAAGAGTTGTTATCCTTGTTGTATGAACTGAGGGCAGCAGAATTGTACCTGGCATACCCCAATGGAGGGACTCGCCCTCAACTCAAGCACTCGCTAAGCATGTAATGTGGGTTCCAAAACCCAATGATTAGAGAATAGATGAGTATAGGTATGTGTACCTGGTTTTGTGTAAGGATCTTAGATATGATTTGATCCTTTCTCTCTATAATAAAATAGATAATTTAGGTTTAATTGAGAATCTTGTCACCTGCTGTAGAGCTGAAATAATTGAGTATTAGACTTATTTTGAGACACTGTCTCTATTGCAAGAGATTATCCAGTGTGCACCAGCAGTGAAACTCTTCCAGTAACAGCTGAAATCACTAACAGCGGTGTTAAGTGTGGGGGAGCCCTGCAAACATTTTGACAAGCAGCCAGCAGGGTGACTAGTGGAGAAGTGTGGCAAGCGGCAAGCAGAGAAGCTGGTGAAGAGCGTCAGAGCAGAGCCCTGCAGAGGAATGGCAGTCAGCTGTTGGGGCGACGAGCAAATGCCTGAGCAGTGCAGCATGTAAGGTGCCTCCTTACCCCCCCACCTGCCTTCCACACAGGGTGGTGAACTCTGTGGATGAACCTCTGAACTTGGGGGCTGCACTGGCCAAGAACAGCAACTGTGAGTGGGATGCAGAGGAGGGATGGGCACATTAAAGGGACTTTTGGGTTGCTGGACTTAAGATCCTGCAGAGAAAAGGATACTGCTCAACTTACTGGTTTTGTGTTGTATTGTTGAAAAGGAACCCCTAGATACTGAACCTGGCCCTTGTTGCTGCTGGCTTCACCTAGCAGAAGGGTTACACTTGAGCATCTTCAGTGGAAATTGAATGGAGGAAACTTTCCATGAAGAACATGTGTTGTATTTTAACCAGATGATAAGAGGGACAGAATTTTATTGTAAAAATTTGCACAAAAAAATTCTGCATTTTTCAACTAGCTGATGGCAGAATCAGGCTCCATCTCCCTAGATTTACTTGTAATGTCACTAATTATACAACCAGAACTGAATTTACTTTTTCTACAGCTGCCTCTCAATATGTACCCTACTCTAGTTTTTCTATCTGCTATAAAACCAAAGGTCTTTTGCTGCAACTCTACTTTCAAGCCAGTGAGCCAACTGTGATATCTAGATCAGCAGCCATTCTATTATCTTGTTTCCTTATGGATTTTATTAACTTGAACAGTTTGATCTTGCCTGTGTTCCCACACAGGGACAAATTTTGAGGCCACCCTGGGAGCACCCTATTGAAAGCTATGAGGTTCATCTATTGCGTCCACTAGACTAATTAGTTGCAGTATCATTGCAGAACAGAATTTGATATTAACTAATGCCTTTCATGTTAAAAGGTGTCCAAAAGTAATTGAGAATAATGATCTAAAGACTGACTAGTATGGCTCCAACTATTTGTTATGAATAAAGAGTCTTTGGAAGTTATTTATATGTAAAGTATTCATTAACTCATCCTTACACAACACACAGCATTAAGTATACAACACTGAGCAATACTACAAATTTGCTGGCATATATTGGTGTGATAGTCTACAGTATTATAGTCACCACTTTTAAAAAATTATGATCAATCTTGTGCAAAGTATGCCTTGTGAGGGATCATTGAAAAAGTCAATCTGTTGACCATTGCTGTCCTGTTGAAATGTCTGTATCGTCATTGTATATGAAGTTTTGAGATTTTGCTGTTTGTTACTGTAACATGTGAGTCCAGGAAATACCCAGGGACTAGGGCTGCAGTGGCAACAAAGGGGTGATCAACACCCAGCCAAGTGTTCAGCCATTCAGCAGCAGCAGAATTGTAAGCAAGAGATTTACAGTGCACAATGAAAGAGTTGCTCCACACCATAGGGCTGCCTAACCCCCATGACACAGCAAGGGTATTTCCAGCACCTGGAGGCAGGGCTGGCTCCAGGGTTTTTGCCACCCCAAGCAGCAAAAGAAAAAGCTGTGATCACAATCTGCAGCTCTACCACTGCCGTTTCAGTCCTCGGCAGCAATTCGGGGGCTGCTCCTTCACTCCGAGAGGGAGTGAGGGACCTGCCACTGAACTGCCACCGAAGACTCGGATGTGCCGCCCCCCACCATTGGCCACCCCAAGCAGCTGCTTGCTGGGCTAGTGCCTGGAGCCAGCCCTGCCCGGAGGAGAGTATAAAATAAGGGACAATGACATCACCATTTCACCACTCCTCTCCCATCTGCACCGAAGTCAACAAGATCTTTGGAAGACAAAAAACATTTGACCAGGGGAGGGGAGTAGTGGTCCTAACTGGAAAAGCTTGCCAGTTAGCACAGACTGCTGTAGGGTTTTGGGTAAGACACTTTTTTATCAAACTAAGTCAAATTTAAAGTAATAGTTTAGGAATTAGACTGCAATTTTATCTCTTATTTCTTTTTGTAACCAGTTCTGAACTTCTATGCCTATATCACTTATACATCATTTAAAACGGATTTTTCTGTAGTTAAACTTATTTTAATGTTTTATCTAAGCCAGAGTGTTTTTGATTTGAAATGTGGGAAGTCTACGTGGGTTACAAAGGCTGGTGCATACTTGTACCCTTTGATGGTATCACAAACTAATTAACGAGCTTACTCTGATCAAGGGGTTCTTGAGCAGTGTAAGATGCACACTTCTGAGGTGCAATGGGGGGCTTGCTGGTATCTCCCTGCATACAGTTCATGAATGGCTGGACCATGTGCTGTCCTGAGAGCACAGTATGTGAATCATGTAATTAATGATCTTCCGTTCTATGGGCCACTAAACCATAGGCTATTAACCATTAAAATTAAACAGCCAATATACATCAGCTATGGATTTGGCAATGTATTGTAATGCATATGCATAAGAAGGCGGAGTTAAAGTTATACAGCCTTAATTGTGGCTCTGCCTGGTCATTGATTAACTTTCAACATTCTCCATGTTGATTTTTGCATGTAAGTTTATAAGATTTCAGGCAACTGGAAACCACAAGTTAATTCATAATTTTAACTGTGCACTGTTAAAGTACAAGCCTATGTGCTCTAAGCCAGAATGCAATTATTCAGAGTAACACTGCAGTTAGCAACTGTCATTGCAGGCTAGTCAACCTGGTAGCTGGAACCAAAATAATTGAGTTGAAGTTTAAATGTTTTGTTAGTTTGGCGCAAGTCTCTGCGTGGATATTCTTTTTTCAATAGAACTCTCACTCACTTTTTTTTGAAACCGTCAATTCTATCAAAATAGAGAACGCTGTAGCTGTATATGGAATAGTGTAATAGTCACATCAGATACCCATCAAGATGCTTCATATCACTAGTCTAGCTAGGGACTCACTGGCTTCCAGGTGGCAAACTACCTGTATGAGGGACTCAATAATACTAAGAGTGCTTATTTTGATAAGTGACCTGTGGTAACAATGATACAACTATTAATAGATTCCACTAGTTTCAGAGAACTAGGTCACTGACTGGAACTATGTGAAAAAGGTGCAAGATGCAGAACTCTTCAGGGAGCAATCTAATCTGGGACATTTTTGGGCAGCAATCTCTCCACCGTTATTCTTTGCTATCAGTATCAATCCTGATTCTTTGAACTCTTTTGCCCAAAGTGGAAACAGCTCACCCCAGCAATGTGTAGACTCCACTTTCATTACTTCCTTAGATATGGCTTGTGGGTGGCTTTTCACTTTGAATCCCACTCATTTATTTTACAGATTTGACTGTATCTCTATGTGAAACCCCCCTTTTAAAACCGGGAAACTTTTCATATGTTTGTGAAGTATCTGAACATAGAATATAGTTATTTCTGTGGTACTAATACATAAAAATCAGATAGAGTTAAGTATCCTAGGTTGTATTCTTGCTCTTCACTCAAAATTTTGCTACGACCAAGACACTTAACTTCAGTCTACCCATTTATTAAGCATATATGGTAACATTTACCAACCATCCAGGGTTGCTGAGACACAATTTGACTGCTGAACCCAGATCCTTGAATGAAAAATTCACAAAGTAGGGCTATTAATCTAACTAGTGCAGTGAGGCACCTACACTATTTAAATAATCAAACTACAATAGATGTAATTTAACACTTAAAAAAACCAGACTCCTCCAAATCAATTTTTTCAATGAACTGAGTTCCAGACCATTTAGTAATACCTCCCAGCTAATATGTATGTATAACAAGGTGTCTGTTCCTATATTTTGTTTACAGTGATTTGTGTTAATTTGCAAAACATCCATGCAACACTGGGCTTTTTTTTTTTTTTTTTTTTTTTTAGGATTATCTATCAATAGTAGAGTGAGCTTAAAAGAAAGTTTGATATATATTCTAACTAATTATCAAAAATAATCTTAAAATGCAAACAGAATAAAACTTTATTTGTTAAAAAAATTTCAACCTTATCCAAACGGTTTTCTAAAAGAGTCTTTGAAGGAACAAGTAACCCTCTAAAACAATGATATGCTTACTGGCAATGATATGCTTACTGAATAATCAGCTGTACAGCGTATCTATATCAACAAAATGTCTATCATATACATTTTCAAATGTTACTAGGGAGTATGCTCCAAGTCTCCTATTGGGGCTAACTGAAGCAAAGTACCTTAATCCCTTACACTGTTCAGGATTCTCTGTTCTCTTAATTCAGAGAATAGATATTTCTCTAAGTCTGAAACTAGATATTTTCCTTCAAATACAAGACCGAGGTTTGAGCTACGCTATGCTGGCAGCCATGAGACCATATCCAGATTTGGCCATGTTAGTATTTCTTAAAGTTGTCTTCATGATTTATTATTATTATTCTCCTCACAAATAGAAAAGCTTGTCAGCTAGTTCCAGGCTTGGCTCTCTGTGAATGCTCTGACTCACCAGGAAGGTCAGCTTGTGGGCATACTGACATGGCGCTGGCACTCTGATTAGACCCTATGAAACAAACATCAGATGAATTTAAGACTGACATTCCCAGCCTGTATTGCTGCTTTCTGCTGAGAAAAGCAAAACTATTTTTAAGATCCCAACTGCCCCATTTCCAAACATAATATAATCCCAGAATTCCTTTTCTAGCCAATGGTAGGCAGGAATTGCCCACGTTTGTACCAATGAAATTCAGCCGATAGAGGGCACTCCTGCACAATGAAAACACCATCTCCTTTATTCAAAAGGTTATGTTGTATACACCTACTGGAGAAGTAGGCCACTCCCCCCGGTCTTTAGACTGTATCTGAATTCAATTTCTTAAATACCTGCTGAAGGGAAGGATTCCTGTCTTCAGCTCTCCTCTCTCCACTCCCTCATCAAAACAAGTATAATCTCACCCGGGATCCCGAGTATATACTCGGGGGGCAAGCCTGGACTGCTGTGGCTACACTGCTATTTTTAGTGAGCTACATCAATTAAAGCTAGCTCTGGTACGCCAACATGTGCTGCAATTCTATATCTTGAGCACAGTGTAGAAATACCCAAAATGTCTCAACCTTGAAATGGAGTGACCACTTCTACAGCTGAATGTGTAATGCAGGCTGTCTGCCTATTCAATCATTGGCCTCTCTATTAAAGTACGCCAAGGTTCCCAATTAGTACCAATAATTGTGATATGGATACATGTCTACTAGGAACTGAATTAATATCAAAAACATTTTCCAGGGGGGTTTCAGCACACACAAGCCTTTCAAAATAGCTTTTTGGCTACTAAGAAACAATCTTCTAGCCCTTGTAAATATGTCCAAGCAGCTTGCAGCTGGAGAAGCTGCTCCTCCCACCACAGATGACATGGTAGAGGCATGTGGAATCAAAATTTCTGCTTAGCCTGCTTAGGGGGGTGGAGGGAGGAGGAAGAAGGGCTCTGTCCTTCTCCTGCTGCACCTGCCCCCTTGCATGTTCAGCCCCTGTCCCTGGCAGCTGGGCCTGGGCAGGGAGCAGACCGGGTGAGGTGGGCCGCTGCCCCAGCTACGCTCGCTCTCAGGCAACTGCTGCGCCACACAGAATCAGTGACCCAGAGTGGCCAGCTTCAGCTGCATGAGAAATGACTCCATAGCACTCCCTGTCTGGGCCCGGCTGTCAGTGAGAGCGGTCTAACATGGGGCGGGGGTGCACAGCAGGAGAAAGACAGAGCTCTCCCTGCAGGTAACTGTGGTGGGGTGGCGAAAGCACAGCAGCCCCAGGCTGGGCGCAGTACAAAAGGGTTGCTGGGTAGAAGAGACGTGGGCAGTCATATGTCCTCCCCTATACATTGTGCCCCCTACCCCAGCATCTGGAGGAACAAGTCACCTATGCCTCCCACCATAACAGCAACAGGGTGGCTATGATTGGAAATTGCAGTTCTACCCTTTTTATAACAGCAGTACTCTGATAACTACATTGAATCATCAAATGTGAAACTCTGCGTGATTTCTTTCCAGTTTTATTTAAAACCAGCTGGAAAAATTACACTACTTTTAATGATGATTGTATGTGACTATTTACTCACTGGCCAGTTGTAGTACAGGTGGCACATCTTGTACGTGAGACGCTGCATGTGATCTGGTTTTAATCCACTGTTATCATACACAACGTTGTAGTATGTGGGATTGACAGTTCCCTGACGTGCTAGTTGGCTGATTAGGTAAAAGTCATACCTAAAGAATTAGAGGGGGAGAAAAAAAAAGGCATTAGCTTATGTGCACTTGACAGTTTACCCTCACTAATACTGCCTATTAGTTAAAATGTAAGGTGGTTCTTTATCATTTAAGGGCCTGTGATCTCACTATCACTGTTGTAAATCAGGACTAACTCTACTGAAACTAGTGGATTTACTATGCTGCAATCAGATTAAGGTTCTCTAGGCTAGATTTACATTTCCCTTTACAAGTCTTGCAATGTAAAGGGGCCTTAGTGTAAATGAGAATCTGATCCTCCTCTCTTTATATTCTAGACAAGTCCAGGGCCCTGTCTACGCTACAGAGTTTTACCAACAAAAGACAGCTTTTGTCTACAAAAAAGTGGAGGCATAATCACTATTAGGCAACTTTTGGTGGCAAAAATGCCTTGTTTTATCAACAAAACAAAGCCATCCGAGACAAGGCTTTTTTGCGCAAAAGTTTTGTTGACAAAGTACCACTGTAGACACCGCACTTGATTTTTATTGGCCTCCAGGAGGTGTCCCAGAGTATGGCTACACTTACAGCTGTACAGCGCTGGGAGTTAAACCTGTCTTTCTACAGCTGAGTAGGGAAAGCGCTGCAGTCTGGCCACACTGACAGCTGCCAGCGCACTGTCGTGGCCACATTTGCAGCAGCATTGGGATTGGTGCATTATGGGCAGCTATCCCAGCGTTCAAGTGGCTGCAACGTGCTTTTCAAAAGAGGGGGATGGGGTGGAGTGTGACAGGGAGCATGGGGGAGAGTGTGAATTTTTAGAGCCAACACTGTCAGCAGCTGCCTTGCAAGTTCCAACGCCCTCCCCCACCCGTCTCTGAAAGCAAACAGACCAGATAAGCAGCCTCCCCGAAACGGACCCCCACTCCCTCCCTCCCGCATGCCATGCTGCTTCTCTCCTCAAGCCTCCTCCCTTCCCCTCTCTTCAAGCAAACACTAGCTGTGGGCGTTCCAAAGGGAGCCCCCCTGCCTGCCTCTGCTCATTCACAGCAAATACTAGCTGTGTTTGTTTTTTTTGATAAACAGCTTCGGGAGCCCGGAGTTCACAACACAATAAAGAGAGACATCAAAACAGAACAAAGAGTAATCTTTACCTAAAAGGATTATGGGAAGCTTCCAGAGGTCAGTAACAGCATACTAAGATTATTCCCTGTTTACCCTGGCACCCCAGTGCTGCAGCAGAAGTGCTATACTCTTTATTCCTCATGTGGAGGTGGAGTACAAGCAGTGCTGTAGCCAGGGAGAGACAGGGCTGTATGTGCCTTGCCAGTGTGGACGGGGAGTGAGTTACAGTGCTATAAAGCCACTAACAGCACTGTAACTCCCAAGTGTAGCCAAGGACCCACAATGTGCATCCTGACTGCTCTGGTCAGCAGTTTGAAATCTGCTGCCCTCCAGCCAGGTAAACAACCATTCCCACCTCTCCCCTTTAAAGCCAGGGAATTTTTGAAATTCCATTTCCTGTTTGCTCCCTGTGGAGAGGTCTCATCACATGTTCCCAGGTGACCATGGCAACCCCACATGTCAAAAGCTATCCTGCTGATCTACTAAGGAGCAGTGTTGCCTCTAATTTTTTACATCCATGTATAACACATCACCTTCGTATTGGTGAACATAGAATTCATTTGGTAGGAGTGGGGCCAAGGAGTTCGGAGGGGGCTCAGGGCTGGAGAAGAGGGTTGGGGTGGGGTGTGTGAGCTCCAGGGTGGGGCTAGGGATGAGGGCTCAGGGTATGGGAGTGGGCTCAGAGCTGGGGCAGAGGGTTTGGGTGCAGGGGCTTGAGGGCTTAGGGCTGGAGGTAGGGTGCAGGTTCTGGGGATGATGGGTTTAGAAGGGGGGTTGGGGCTGAGGGTAGGGTGCAGGGAGGGTGAGGGCTCCAGCTAGGGGGTGAAGGGTCTGAGGATGAGGGGTTCAGAGTGTGGGAAGGGGCTCAGGACTGGAACAGAGGGCTGGAGTGTGGACTATGGGGTGGGGCCAGGGATGAGGGGTTTGGGGTGCAGGCTGCCCCGCAGCTGCGGGAGGGGAGAGGACTTCCCCAGCCCTCTCTCGCCACAGCAGCTTAGGACCAGGGGAGAGATGCCTCTTGCTAGCCGCAGCAGCTCTGGCGGGGCTGGCCCAGGGCTCCTCTCCCCAGTAGCTCTGACTGGCCTGGGCTGGGCCAAGGGAGGTTCTCCTCTCCCCATACCCCAGCAGGTCTGTGCTGGGGCCGGTGGGGAGGGGTGCCTCTCCTCACTGCAGCAGGCCTGTGCTGGGACCCATGGGGAGAGGCACCCCATCTCTCCCTGCTGCTGCAGGTCCATGCTGGACCCCGGTGGGGAGGGGCACCTCTCCCTGCCGGCACAGGTTCATGCTAGGGGAGAAGCATCTCTCCTCGCTGCAGCCTCAAGCCCTTGTGCAGGGCTTAACAGGCAGCTGCGCAGCCACACAGTGAAGAGGGAACTTAGCTGAGGAGCTGCTGGATCTGCTCAGTATTTGGGAAGAGGAGGCTGTACAGTCCCAGCTGCACTTCAGCCATAGGAATTTCAATACCCATGTGTAGATTTCTTGAGGCTTATATGAAAAGGGGTATGACCAGGACATGGTGCAGTGCAGAGCAAAGACAAGAAAGCTGAGGCAGGCGAACGAGAAGGCGAGGGAAGCAAACCTTCATTCTAGTGCTGCACCCAAGATCTGTTGGTTCCATAAGGAGCTGAACACTATCCTCAAAAGCAACCCCACCTCCACCGCCAAGAGGTCCATGGATACTTGGACGGGCCTGGAGGCGGCAGGAAGAGTTAACCTTGATGAAGAGGTGGAGGGGGGGTTGCCCAGTGGGGCAGGCAGCCAGGAACTGTTCACCATTCTGAAGGTGTCTAGCCAGTCTCAGCAGTTGCTTTCCAGCAAGCAAGAAGCAGGACAGCACACCCCTGCTAAGCGACTGTGCTTTGTGTAGCTGAAATTATAGCAACCAAGGATCACTTGCTAGTTTGCAAGGCAAAGCTGAGCCCTCCAGTAGAATAAACCTTTCTACCAAAGAGGTCCAGCTTCTTCACAATCTTTCCTTTGGGTGTTGGACCTTGCTGCCCCTGCTTCTCCCATTCATTTGGAGCCGCTATCACCATTGACCCAGGCTGACTGGGGGTAAAGAGGTATTTGTACCCCTTTGATGGCACAAAGTACTTTCTCTCTATCCCTTTAGTTGTGGGAAGTAGAGAGGCGGGCGTCAGCCACAATGTCATGGTACTGGTCTGAATGGTCTTTATGAGCAGTAAGGGCTCCTGCATCAAAATATCCACCACAGGGTTCATTGCCTCCTCCACCTGGAGTCCCAGATTCTGGGCCACTCTCCTCAACAGCTCCTGGTGAGCCCTGTTGTCCACTGGAGTTGGTGTCACCACTTCATCAGGGGTGAAGATGACACCCGGGCTGGTACATGGTCTTCTGTCCCTCCAGCTTTCAGATTCCTCAGTTTTGGTGCCAGGCTCAGCACTGGCCCTGATCTCGGTGCTGGCCTCAGTGCTGTGCTCCTGTGTAGAACATTTACCCCTATCCCCCAGCCAACACTCATCATGCTTGGGGTGTTTGCCAAGATGTGTGCTTGCCAAGGGTCAGTGAGAAAGTGATTGTTGTTACCAGAGGTGCATTTTACTGAAATGTTTCAATGCTGTGTATGAACTTAACAATAGAAGAGAAGCGTGATTGTTTTTTATGCTTCTACAGATGTGGCTTCAGGGCACCCCCTACACTCTGGCAGAGCATGTCGGCCAGATGATAAAGCACACAAAACAGAACAAAGACAACATGTTCAAGGAAGTACTGCAATTCTTTAATGTAGAGAAAAGGGAAGGCCAGGAATGGAGGGAAGCCAAAAGGTGAGACAGAAAATAATATCAGAAGTTCGTTAAGGATGTTACTATGCAGATGACTGAAGTAATGGGGGAGCAAACACAGATGCTGAAGTCCTTAATAATGCTTCATACTGAGCAGATGTGTGCCCACCCTCCCTTGCAGCCCATTCAAAACTCTTTTCCATGTCCCCCAACTCCACTTTCACATTCCTTTCCACTTTCCGAGACTTCTCTATTTCCCATTCACTCTAATCCCTTGGACAACTTTCAGAATGATAGCTAGACCTATGCACAGCTCTGAAAGTCTGCCCTTCCCTGATACCTTCTTTCCCACCAAGTGTGTTTTGTTTTTGAATGATAAGTAATCTTTGTGCCCTACAAATTGAGATAGCAGGCACTACCCAAGACATACACAGGCAGTTTAATCATTTGCTTACTGGAATTTAAGGCCCCAAAATTCACAGTTCCTTCCTAGGAAAACTAGATGTAATGTAACACTGCTGTACCAAGCACAGGGATATACATTACTGCTCCTAATTTTCAAAGTGTTGCCTCAAAGCCTCCCTGATTCTAATTGTCCCCCTCTGTGCCTCCGATAGCCCTGCTTTCTGGCTGCTCAAAATCAGCAGCCAGACAGTCTGCCTCAGCACTCCACCCAAGCAAACCTTTCACCCTTAGCTTCACAAATATTACACAACATACAACACGCAGTTGTGACCATGGGATTATTATCCGCATTGAGGTCTAACCTGCCATAAAGGCATCACCAGTGCACCTTTAATCTGCCAAAGGCACATTCCACGGTCATCCGGCACCTAATCAGCCTGTTGTTGAACCGCTCCTTACTGCTATCCAGGTTTCCTGTGTAAAGTTTCATGAGCCATGGCTGTAAGAGGTATGCTAGGTCTCCCAGTATCACTTCAAAATCCCCCACTGTAATCTTCTGGTCCGGAAGAAAAAGTCCCTACTTGCAGCTTTCTGTACAGGCTGGTGTTCCTGAAGATGCATGAAGTGGGTTCAGGGTACATAAATATACAAGGCATGCTGTGTTTGTGTGCTCGACATTTCCCTGTGCAGCTAATCAGTATGGCAGAAAAAACTATTACCTACCTTTTTGTAACGGTTGTTCTTCAAGATGTGTTGCTCATGTCCAATCCAAGTAGGTATGTGCGTGCCACGGACACAGTTGTCAGAAGGTTTTTCCTCTAGTAGCACCCTTCAGGTTGGTCCAAGTGCCCCCTGGAATCGCACCTTGATGGTACCACAAATAGGGCCCTGCCAAGCCACCACCTCTTCAGTTCCTTCTTGCCAGCTGGCTCCAACAGAAGGGTAGGCAAGCGGGTCATGGAATGGACATCCATCTTCCTGGACCACTTTGCATTTATGTCAGTGAAACACCCACAGTGATCCATAAGCACCTGCAACACCATGAAGAAGTACCCCTTCCTATTAATGTACTCTGTTGCAAGGTGGTCTGGTGTCAAAATTGGCACTCTCCACAGTTAGGGAAATCCATTTCTGCAACGCTGTCCACTATTTCACACACATTTCCCTGAGTCAGGATCCTTCATAGAAGGATGCAATTAATGGTCCTGCACGCTTGCATTAACGCAACCCCAACAGTCGACTTTCTGACTCCAAACTGATTCATGACTAACCAGTAGCAGGCTGGAGTCACTAGCTTCCACATTGCGATTGCCACATGCTTCTCTACCAATAGGGCAACTCTGGGTCCGATGTTCTAGTGCCGCTGTGAGCACACAGTTCCAAGAAGGTGGCTTTCTGCATCCGAAAGTTCTGTAGCCACTGTTTGTCATCCCAGACCAGTATGACAATATGATCCCACCACTCCTTGCTTGTTTCCTGAGGCCAGAAATGATGGTCCACCATGTGCAGCTGTTCCATGAATGCCAACAGGAATCTAAGTTGCTCCTATCCACATCACAGAGCACGTGAGGCAACCGGGAGTCCTGTTCAGTTAGGAACTTCATGATTAACTGCACTGCTATCCGTGATGTCTTAATGACAGTTATCAGAGCATAGGAGAGCAGTGTAGGATCCAACCCTTCACACACACATGCTGGGGTGCACAGCGAACAAGGGCTGTTGAAAAATGCCATGAAAGAAAGCTGGAAGCCCACTGAATGCTGGGATGGAAAACAATGCATCATGGGATGTTAAGCCCACTCCCAAAATGCACTGTGATCCACTCCACTTTCCCACAAGACTTAGTGGCAGAAGATGTTGAGTTGAACTGTGGCACAGATACCCACAATGCGCTGCTCACACTGTCAATGCTAGTGCCTGACGACAGAGGGAGAGTAGTGTGAACATGCAATACCGATTTTTATTATCGCGCTTTTTGAGTGTCAACATAACTTTTGTTGATAAAAACTCTATAGTGTAGACAAGGCCGAGTTAAAAGTCTTGGCTGAAATGGGTTTGAAAAGGACATGAAAATGCAGACCTTTTTCCTTGTTAGGTTTCTGAGTCTGTCATCTCTGTATCAATGTCTATTAATGTAGCATCTTTAGCTAGTTACATTAATATTAATACCTATAACAAGTATAACAGAGAAAATAAACTTTAGGATTCTCATATGGGTCCGATTCGCCCATGCATTACTCTAACTTCATGCCAGTGAAATAAATGGAATTGCATCAACATAAACCTGGAGTAATACAGAGGCAAATCAGACCCACATGAGAATACTAAGTTGTATTTTCTTTTCTTTTTTTTTTGAGGATTCATCTTTTGAAATACAATGTAAAGATGAACAGATTATGTTGGTACGTACATTTTGTATACTGTAACTGTCATTAAAAAATTAATGACATTTATGTACTTTTTCAATTTGGTTAGCATAATTCAGTGCAGAACACTGTATATTTCACTTTTAATAGGAGCTTCAAAATCAGAATTTTTGTGCAGGGATTAAACATAAAATAGTTTGCTGGTAAGCATATCTGAAAGCAGATACATTTGCTCCTTCAAACAAATTATAATGTATGGTTGTTGAACTAGGAGAGCTGAAAAAATTTCAGGGTGCCTTTCTAACCTAAAGTTTTAGAAGACTCCTGCTTAACAACATTATACTCTCAATCTGATATTCAAATTGTACTCTATGAAGGAGACAGCAGATTCTTTTGGTCTGACGCAAGTATACTTGCCATTCAGGACGAGTAGCCTCTGTGTCAACAATAGTGCCAACAGGCGGGTTTTGCAAGCTTCTGTTTGCCTCTGCAAAGAATCGAGGAATGCATTTCTTCCTGACCACAATCACTGACACTTTGGGACTTGAAACAAAGGACAAATATAAAGTAGCTATAATAAATGATTTCATATTACCTCTTTCCTAGTTATAAAAGGACTAAGAATAGAAACAGGCAGATGGCTTGAATTATGTTGCCATATTTCATTCAGAATGTTCTACTTGTCTTTTTATAAAGCATATAAACAATGGGTTATGGTTGAGAGCTGAAAGAACAATCAAGTTACATGATAGCGTCTCTAAGTCCTCAGTCTCTTTGGAAATCAGCAATGTCAGCCAGAATTTTATGTTTTCAGATATATTCTATAGGAAATTACATAATAGATACAAGACCATTGAATTTGCTTTGATTTCTCTAACATGGAAGGGGAGGGGAGAGAAGAAATTCTAGTTACCTGTAATTAGTAGTCAATTCTGTGAGGACACTAAGTAATTGTGGGACCTCATAATCCACCACCATCTTCAGCTGGCCATCTGCAACACCATCACGGTATACTATGATGCGCGCAGGCAACTCACAATTATACTTGTGCCACTTGCTGATAGCGCCTATATTACACACCGCATCAGTAAGGAGAGAGTGATCAGGATTTATTTCTTTGCAACCTAATTTAATAATAATATTATTTTCTTTTGTAACAATATTCAATCATTTTGTTTTGATTTTCATAGAATATTGTGTCATAAAAATAGTACTGGAGATAAAAACTTATATCATCCAGCCCTGGCTCTAGCGGTAATAATTCTCCCTCTCTGCTAAAATGTGTACTGTACTGTATGTGCTGTTAATAGTAACAGCAAGTTCTTTGATGCATTTTTGTTTCACTTGAATATTTTTAATGCATTAATATACAACATATTACTTTATGAAACTTAATAGTATAAATTCATTCCTAGTGTTAATGACTCAAATAAATTGATTATATCTTTTTATTGTGGTTTCCTGTATTTTATATACAGTTGGCTCCATCAAGTGTTCATGATTTACCAAAAGCTGAACACAGTTTTTATCTATTCCAAGTACCAAAAACTACACATGCTTGTATTTAAGATTCTAATGCAGAACACTATATATTCCTGTGTATATACAAACATATACAAAACACACATCCATCTTAGATCTACTTAAAGATGTCAGCCCTAATTATAAATTGTGCCCAATTAGTTAATTACACGATTAACGCAAAAAAATGAATCTTGATTAATCAGTTTTAATCACACTGTTAAACAATACCAATTGAAATTTATTAAATATTCTGGATGTTTTTATACATTTTCAAATATATTGATTTCAATTACAATGCAGACTACAAAGTGAACAGGAGTACTTGTGGCACCGTAGAGACTAACGAATTTATTTGAGCATAAGCTTTTGTGGGCTACAGCCCATAAGCTTTTGTGGGCTACAGCCCACTTCATCAGATGCATAGACAGGAACATACTGCAAGAAGATATTTATACATACAGAGAACATGAAAAGGTTGAAGTAGCCATACCAACTGTAAGAGGCCAATCAAAGTGTACAGTGCTCATTTTATATTATTTATTTTTTATTACAAACATTTGCTCTGTAAAAAAGATAAACAAAAGCCTAAGTGCTGACTCCATGGGTGCTCCAGGGCTGGAGTACCCACCGGGAAAATATTGTGGGTACTTACGACCCACTGGTAGCTCCCTCATCAGCACCTCCTCATCCCCCAGTGCCTCCTGCCTGCTGGTGGGTCCCATGGTTCAGCACCTCCCCCTCCCTGCCCGCTGTTCCGTGGCGTGCAGAAGGTTGGGGTGCAGGAGGAAGTAGCAAGGACATGGCATGCTTGGGGAAAGGAAGAGGCAGAGCGGGGCCAGAAAGAGCTGAGGCAGGGATGGGGCCTTGGGAAAAGAGGTGGAATGGGTGCGGGGACTTGAGCAGAGCCAGGAGTCAAGCATCCCATAGCACTTTGGAAAGTCGAACCTGTGAACAAAAGAAATAGTATTTTTCAATTCACCTCATACAAGTACTGTGGTGCAATCTCTTTATCGTGACAGTACAACTTACAAATGTAGATTTTTTATTGTTATTTAACTGAACTCAAAAACTAAACAATGTAAAATTTCAGAGCTTACAAGCCCACACAGTCCTACTTCTTATTCAGCTGATTGCTAAGACAAACAAGTTTGTTTATATTTACAGGAGATATGCTGCCCGCTTATTTACAATGTCACCTGAAAGTGAGAACAGGTGTTTGCTTGGCACTTTTGTAGCCAGAATTGCAAGGTATTTGTGCCAGATATGCTAAATATTCATATGTTCCTTCATGTTTCAACCACCGTTCCAGAGGACATGATTCCATGCTGATGATGCTCGTTAGAAAAATAATGCATTAATTAAAATTTGTGACTGAACTGCTTGGGTGAGAACTGTATGTCCCCTGCTCTGTGGTTTTACCCACATTCTGCCATATAGTTCATATTATGGCAGTCTCAGATGATGACCCAGCACATGTTGCTCATTTAAAGAACATTTTCACTGCTTTGACAAAACGCAAAGGTACCAACATGAGATTTCTAACGATAGCTACAGCACTCGACCCAAAGTTTAAGAAACTCAAGTGTCTTCCAAAATCTGAGAGGGATGAAGTGTGGAACATGCTTTGAGAAGTCTTAAAAGAGCAGCATTTCCATGTGGAAACTATAGAACCTGAACCACCAAAAAGAAAATCAACTTTCTGCTGGTGGCATCTGACTTAGATAATGAAAATGAACATGCAACAGTATGCACTGCTTTGGATCGTTATCAAGCAGAACCTGTCATAAGCATAGATGCATATCCTCTGGAAACATGAAGGGACATACAAATCTTTAGCACATAAGTATCTTGCAACACCAGCTACAGTGCAATGCGAATGCCTGTTCTCTTCCAGGTAACACTGAAAACAAGAAGCAGGTAGCATTATCTCCTGCAAATGTAAACAAACTTGTTTGTCTGAGTGAATGGTTGAACAAGAAGTAGGACTGAGTGGGCTTGTAGGCTCTAAAGTTACACAGTTTTATCTTTGAATGCAGTTTTTTTTTGTACATAATTCTACGTTTGTAAGTTCAACTTTCATGACAGAGATTGCACTACAGTACTTGTATTAGGTGAATTGAAAAGAGCTGATTTTAGCAGTGCAAATATTTGTATTCTGTGTTGTAACTGAAATCAATATATTTGAAAATGTAAAAAACATCCAAAAATATTTAAATCAATGGTATTCTATTATTATTAACAGCACAATTAATCAAGATTAATTTTTTAATCACTGGATAGCCCTATTTATAATATACTTGAAATATGCAAATTATAGGCCAAAGCCTACCACAGTAAATGGAAACATTCCCACTAACGTTAATGCACTTTGGATCAGGATAAGTCTCCAGAGGCCAAAATCAAAGATGCAAATTACACACTGGAAATGGGTGTATATACTGTAAATAAACTGACGTAACTTGTATGATGAAGAGTTGGACA
The DNA here is from genome assembly GCF_003597395.2 of Chelonoidis abingdonii. Lineage (NCBI taxonomy): Eukaryota > Metazoa > Chordata > Testudines > Testudinidae > Chelonoidis > Chelonoidis abingdonii. The sequence goes on from NC_133769.1 coordinate 346,545,489, forward strand.
AAAGTCACATATCTGAATTTGGATCTTTTTCTTTGCTTCTGATAGGCACCAATTCCTCAACTCAAAATAAAGCAGAGTCCTGTGCTGGAATGGCAGAGAGTGAGATTTCCCTCCTCCTATACCTGACCCCAGTCATCCCAAAAATAAAGCAGTAGCATCAGAACAAAGAGGAGGGTGATCCAAGCCATCCTGAAGACCAATAGCAGCAGGCGCCTTGCCTGTTACTGCCACGGAGGGCTCCTCTATGGGGGCCGGGGGGCGTGAGGAGCAAAGATTCTGCTAGACATTCTCCCACTGAGCATGTGTGGGCCTCTGCTTTTGGTGGGGAAGCCCCACCAAGGCCCATCCCTCCTAGGAGTGATGGTTGGACTCTGGCAGCCTTAGCACTGGTGACAGGCAAACTCATCTGCTCCTCTTAAAGTGACAGCAACACTGGAACCATCTCTCTGAAGAGTTATACTACATCTACACTGCAGGCTTCTTTCAGCAGTGTGTAGCGTAAATACATACTCAGCCCCCCAGCACAGATATAAACAGCAGTGTTGATGGTGAGACATGGCTTAGGCGAGAATATATACCTTGGGAGGTTTTCTTCACAACTACAAGAGTTAGAAACGGGGTTGGGGTGTTTTATTTTGTTTTTTGGTAGAGCTTAGATTCTACAGATGTTGATGAAGAAGAGTCCTAATCACGCTGGATGAGTGACATTTTCAAGGTCTCTTACTATATATTGCCATGTAATTTTGATTTATATAGCACACCTGGTGAGCCTTACTCTTTACAAATACATAATAAGTCAAGGTTCCCTGCCCCAAGGAGTTTACAAAGTGAGGACATGGGAGTAGTACTCTGTATAGTGAATAAGGACTATTCCTGTGACTAAGGATTTAAAAGTTAAACTCCTAACTTATTATTAGAAGAACCAATAAAAGAATATTAGAATTTACAAAATACAGAGTAATTGGTGTAATAATGTTGTGCATCTGGTTTTAAAACTAGTTTGGGTAGCCATTTCTGTAATAATAATCGTTTCTATAATACTACAGGTTCTGATGCACTGTGAAATTCATTTACACAGGAGATTAGAATGTAATGCAAACAATAAATTGAGAAATAGCCAATAATCAACCTATAAACTGTATTGCTCTAACTTTAAAAGATAGATGACATTATACCTTTCATGCAGACTTTTAAACAATCTGCGATATCAGTCCCTGTATTCCGAAGGATGCAGCGAGAGAACCACCTAAAAATAAGTAGTAAGTTACTAGGCAACTACTACAATTGTGTTCTTCTGAGTTTTGCATTACTTTAACACCAAGTTTCCTTTACTGTGGGCTGCGGTTCTCATAAATCATACAGCCATCACCTGAAACTACCAATAAAGGGAGGACTCTTCAACCTAGGCATAGCTTAGGAGAACATGAAATCCAGATCCTGAGCAATGCAGTAGAACAGGTCAGACCTGCCTTATTCCCCAGGATTCATGAGCTACATTTTTCAAACTTGATGTCTAGTTAGCTCACACTGACTCTATTGGTAGATTAAGCGTTCAACAACTCTGAAAATTAGCTAGTTGGTGTCTAAAGTTGGCCACCCAAAACACTGAGGAATCTGAAGTTAGAGGCCACTTTTGAAAACTTGAGCTTCAACCTCTTATTTTTCTTTCTTCTCTGTAAAATGCCTACATCTCTCACTGGGGTGTTGTAAGATGAACAGACTATGGGTTTGGCTACACTGGAGAGCTGCAGCACTGGTGGTGGCTTTACAGCGCTGCAACTCACTCACCGTCCATACTTGCAATGAACACACAGCACTGTATCTCCCTGGCTACAGCGCTGGCTGTACTCCACCTCGACTTGGGGAATAACAACTATAGCGCTGCTAATGCAGCGTCGCTCCGCCAGTGTCGCCACCAAAAGTGCTGTTATTGGTCTCCAGAGGTATTCGGAGGTATCCCAGAATGGCTCTTCAGCCACTCTGCTCATCAGTTTGAAATCTACTGCCCTAGCCTCAGATGACCGAGCGTCAGACCTGCCCTTTAAATGCCCCGGGAATTTTAAAAATCCCCTTCCTGTTTGCTCAGCCAGGTGTACAGTGCAATCAGTGAATCTTTCCAGATGACCATGGCTCCACGTGGCAAACGAGAACCACCATGGAGCAGTGGTGAATTGCTGAACCTCATCAGTGTTTGGGAGGAGGAAGCTGTGCAGTCCCAGCTGCGCTCCAGCCATAGGAATTACAATACCTATGGGCAGATATCAAGGGCCACGCCGGAAAGAGGCCATGACTGGGACACGCTGCAGTGCAGGGTTAAAGTGAAGGAGCTGCAGAGTGCCTACTGCAAAGCCCACGAGGGAAACTGCTGCTCCGGCACTGCCCCCACGACCTGCCGTTTTTACAAAGAGCTGGATGTGATACTTGGGGGTGACCCCACCTCTACTCTGAGGATCACGATGGACATTTCAGAGCGGGGGGAGGAGGAGGAAAGCGAGAGTGAGGGTACTGGGGTAGAGGGAGACACTCCGGAGTCCCAGGAGGCATGCAGCTAGGAGCTCTTCTCAAGCCAGGAGGAAGGCAGCCAGTCGCAGCAGCCGGTACTTGGTGGAGGACAAACAGAGGAGCGGGTTCCCGGTAAGCAGCTTTTATTTTCAGGACTGAAATTTTTCGGGACAGAAGGGAGGGTTAGGGCTGCATGCATGCATGCCCAGATGCGGAACAGCGCATTAATGTGGTCTATCACATCGCAGTAATCGGCTTCGGTAATCTCGTCAAAAGTTTCAGCCAGAGCGTGGGCAACGCGCTTGCACAGGTTTCTTGGGAGAGCCACTGTGGTCCTTGTCCCAGTCAGGCTAACATGTCCACGCCACTGTGCCGCGAGGGGTAGGGGGACCACTGCAAGACAGAGGCAAGCTGCATAGGGGCCAGGGCAGAATCCGCATTGCAGTAGAAGACCCTCCCATGCTTCCCAGGTGACCCGCAGCAGCGAGATATCTTTCAGGAAAAACTCCTGTGGAAAATGTTGGGATAGTGTTCAGTGTAGGTGTCCCCTGCAGCTGTTCGCTTTCCCCAACACACAGAAACCCCAAGGACAGTACAGCCCTGAAACAATCAGTCCCTCTTACTCACCATTTCGGGGCTCCCATGGGTTATGTGCGCTCTCTCTGGGATGGGAAAATTATGCTATTGTGAAGACTGTTACCCTCCTTGACTGCAGGGGAATAACTGTCTGGTATAAACAATGCTGCCTCTGTTAAGTGTTGCATTTTTGCCTTTACAGATGCAACCTTGAGATCTTGGCTGCCCGTGTTATCAATAGCTGAGAGACTACAAAACCTCCAGAAGAAGCCGCGAAAAAGCAAAGACGACATGCTGCAAGCAGTTATGCGGCACTCTGTCAGAGAATCAAAAAGTGCAGGACTGGAGGGGGAGGGAAAGGGAAAGCAGGATCTGCCAGAGAAATGCAGCCGACAGGAAGAAAAGCACAAAGCAACTGATAAGCATCCTGGAGCGCCAAGCAGTCTCCATCCAGGCACTCGTAGCCATGCAGGCGGAGCACTACCGTGCCCCCCCACCCCCGCTGCCCTTGTCCCAAAGCTCTTTCCCATGTCAGTTCAAAACCCCGTTCCCCAGCATCCAGGTTCTTACCACCATCACCAGCTGCCTCCAAACACCTGTACAGTCACCAAGCAGCCCTGAGAACTACAACCCTTACCCTCTGCACTCAACCCCCCTCACCATGCAGTATAGCCATCCTGAAGTGCAGCAGTCAATGCACAGCACTCCAGACAGAACATATTCAAGCCTGTGACTGTATAGTTCCCCACCCCACCCCCCTACCCTTTTAGGTTCCCAAAAACTTGTGTGTCTGTCAATAAAGTTATTTTCTTTTCAATAAATGAATTCTGGGCTTTGAAAAGAGTCTTTATTATTGCAGAAAGTCAAAGATACCTTAGCCCAGGAAAGAAACAGGCACTGCAAATCAGCTTAGCAAACACAGATTCCTACTAACATTGTAACCAGTGCACTTCACTCCCGTGCAAGGCACCAAACATTACTGTTGGTTTTCAGCCTCAAATTGCTCCCTCAAGAAATCTCTAACCCTTGCAGCCCTGTGCTGGGCCCCTCTAGTAGCTCTGCTCTCTGGCTGTGCAAATTCAGCATCCAGGCATTGAACCTCGGAGGTCCTTGCCTGACTGAATCTTTCATCCTTCCCTTCCCAAATATTACGGAGGGTACAGCACACGGATATAACTGCGAGGATGCTGCTTTCCCCCAAGTCTAGCTTCCCATTCAGAGATCACCACAGTTGATCCTTTAAATGGCCAAAGCACACTCCTTAGTCATTCGGCACTGGTTCAGCCTATAAGTTTGAACCAGTCTTTGGGAAAACAAAGTCCCGGCCTGCCCATCTTCCTGACAGGCCAGTGTTCCGAAAGAGCGTTACATCTGCACCTTTCGGGCCGGCCTGTGTTAATGTCAATGAAACGCCCGAACGGTGATCCACAAGCGCCTGGGAACCATGGAAAAATACCCCTTCTGATTAATGTACCTCGGTTGCTAGGTGGGGTGGTGCAGAATAGTAATATGCATCTTATCTATCTCCCTCCACCAGTGAAACCCATTTGGCCAAAGCCATCCCACAATGTCTGCCGTTCCCCAGAGTCACGGTTCTTCTTAGCAGGATGCGATTAATGCCCTGCAAACTTGCATCAACACGATTCCAACAGTAGAACTTTCCCACTTCCAAACTTGGTTCCCTACGATCGGTAGCTGTTCTGGAGTTGCCAGCTTCAGATTGCAATTAAGGCCACCTGCTTCCCCAGTAAGGGCAGCTCTCATCTTGTGTCCTTACGCCCACAGGGTTGGCAAGTTCAGCATTACAGTCTGCATGAAAGTTGCTTTTCTCATCCGAAAATTTCTGCAGCATCTGTCTCATTTTCTCAGACTTCCAGGACAATGATGTGCTCCCACCACTCGAGTGGGCTTGTTTCCAAGCCCAAGACGTAGGTTACTTCACCTTTGTAACTGTTGTTCTTGAGATGTGTGTTGCTCATTATCCATTCCAGTCAGGTGTGTGTGCGCCGCGTGGCACATTTCGTCGGAGAACTTTACCTTAGCAACAGCTTGGCGGGTCGTCTGGGCGCCCCTGGAGTGGCGCCGCTATGGCGCCGATATATATACCCAGCCGACCCGCCACCCTTCAGTTCCTTCTTGCTGGCTACTCCGACAGTGGGGAAGGAGGGTGGGTTTGGAATGGATATGAGCAACACATCTCGAAGAACAACAGTTACAAAGGTGAGTAAACCGTCTTTTTCTTCTTCGAGTGATTGCTCATATCCATTTCCAGTTAGGTGATTCCCAAGCCTTACCTAGGCGGAGGGGTCGGAGTGAGATGTGGCCAGCAGCCATAGAACCGCTGCGCCAAAAGGCTGCATCATCTTCTAGATTGTTGACCAGCGCATGCGTGAGTGCGAGGGTGTGTGACCGATGACCAGGTCGCTGCACGGCATATCTCCTGGATAGGGCACGTGGCCAGGAAGCGGTCTGATGAAGCTTGAGCTCTGGTTGAATGCGCCGTGAGATGGCCTAAGGGACATGAGCTAGGTCATAGCATGTCGCGTATGCATGCTGTTTCCCAAAGGAAATCTCTGGAGGGACTGGTAGACCCTTCATCCGTTCCGCGACCGCCACAGAACAGCTGGGGAGACTTCGGAAGGGCTTCGTCCGCTCAATATAGAAAGCAGCGCTCTACGCACATCTAAGGAGTGTTAGCTGCTGCTCCCGTCGAGAAGAGTGGGGCTTCGGAAAGAAGACGGGAGGAGGAAGATGTCCTGGTTGGTATGGAAGGCAGACACTACCTTAGGGAGGAACGCCAGATGAGGTCGCAGTTGTACGTTGTCCTTATGGAAGACAGTGTACGGCGGGTCCACAGTGAGCGCTCTCAGCTCAGAGACCCGCCTGGCCGATGTAATGGCCACCAGGAAGACTGTCTTCCACTACACGTACAGGAGCGAGCAAGTCGCTAGCGGCTCAAAGGGTGGGTGCATTAGTCTGGTCAGGACCAAACTGAGATCCCAGGTAGGGGCAGGGCGACGTACAGGGGGATAGAGGCACTCTAGGCCCTTAATGAACCGAGAGACCAAGGGGTGGGAGAACACGGAGTGACCACCCTCGCCTGGATGGAAAGTGGATATAGCCGCTAAGTGCACCTTCAGAGAGGATGTCGCCAGGCCCTGCTGCTTAAGGTACCAGAGGTAGTCTAGGACTGTGGGAATCAAGGCCTCCAAGGGCGTAACGTCCTGTGCTGAGCACCAGCAAGAAGCGTTTCCACTTTGCCAAATACGTAGAGCGAGTGGAAGGCTTCCTGCTACTGAGGAGAATATGCTGTACCGGAGCGGAACAGCGTTAACTCCGCTGTGTTTAGCCATGCAGGAGCCACGCCGTGAGGTGGAGGGCTCGCAGGTCTGGGTGGCGAAGCCTGCCGTGGTCTTGCGTGATCAGGTCTGGAAGGAGAGGGAGGGGAACAGGAGTGGCCATGGAGAGATCTAGCAGGGTGGTGTTCCAGTGCTGTCTGGGCCACGCAGGCGCAATCAGGATCAGATGCGCTTTGTCCCTGCGAAGCTTCAACAGGACTTTGTGCACCAGAGGAAACGGAGGGAAGGCGTATAGCAGGTGATGCCTCCATGGCAGGAGGAATGCGTCCGTGATCGACCCCGGAGAGAGACCCTGAAAGGAGCAGAACTCCTGGCACTTCCTGTTCGAGTGGGAGGCTAACAGATCTATGAGGGGAAATCCCCACCTCCGGAAGATCGAATGGATGATGTCCGGCCTTATGGACCATTCGTGACAGCGGAAAAACCGGCTCAGTCAATCCGCTAGCGCATTCCGGACCCCCAGGAGAAAGGACGCTACCAGTCTATCGAGTGGGCTATACAGAATTCCCAGAGTCAAATGGCCTCTTGACACCAGGGAGACGAGCGGGTCCCCCCCGTTTGTTGATATAGTACATGGCTGTTGTGTTGTCCCTGAACACAGATACACAACGGCCGTAAAGATGTTGTTGGAACGCCTGGCACGCAAGGCGGACTGCTCTCAACTCCCGGACGTTTATGTGGAGCGTCAGCTCCTGGGATGACCAAAGGCCCTGGGTACGAAGGTGACCTAGATGGGCCCCCCAACCGAGGGATGACGCATCCGTCGTTATGGCAAGCGACGGCGGCTGTGGATGAAACGGCATCCCTGCGCAAACAAGGGATGGAGTTAGCCACCAATCGAGGGAGTTGAGGGGGCTCGGGGGAACTGTTACCAGGAAGTCTATACGGTCCCTGCCCGGGCAGAAGACCGAATGAAGCCACGTTTGAAAGGGTCGCATGCGGAGCCTGGCATACTTGGTCACATAAGTACATGCAGCCATATGTCCCAGCAGGCTGAGGCAGGTGCGAGCCGAGGTGATTGGGGAGGCCTGCAGACTCTGGATGATCGAGACGATCGTCTTGAAGTGGGGCTGAGGTAAGTAGGCCCTGGCTTGAGTGGAGTCGAGGGTTGCCCCTATGAAGTCCAGCCTTTGTGTAGGGACCAGGGTGGATTTCTCGGTGTTGAGGAGTAGGCCCAACCAGGAGAATAGGTCCGTGATTATGCCGACATGCTGTCGGACCTGAGTCTGAGAGGTCCCCTTGATGAGCCAGTCATCCAGATACAGGAACACACGTATCTGCTGCCAGCGGAGGTGGGTGGCGACGACGGCCATGCACTTCGTGAACACCCTTGGGGCCATGGAGAGGCCGAAGGGAAGGACTGTGAATTGGAAGTGCTGGTGGTTGACTATAAAGCGAAGGTACTTCCTGTGTGGTGGAAAGATGGCAATATGGAAGTACGCGTCCTTCATGTCGAGGGCAGCATACCAGTCTCCAGGATCCAAGGATGGGATAATAGTTTCCAGGGAGACCATGCGAAACTTCAACTTGAGCATCCATTTGTTGAGTCCTCGCAGATCTAGGATAGGTCTGAGGCTTCCCTTGGACTTGGGAATCAGAAAATAGGGGCAGTAAAAGCCCTTCCCCCTCTCGATCAATGGTACCTCCTCTATGGCTCCCGCAACGAGGAGAGACTGTACCTCTTGTAAGAGGACTTGCTCGTGAGAGGGGTCCCTGAAGAGGGACCGGGATGGGGGGCAGGAGGGCGGGGATGAAGCAAATTGGAGGTGGTATCCTTGCTTCACTGTGCGTAGAACCCAAAGGTTCGAAGTCAGTTGGGACCACGCCGGGAGGAAGTAGGAGAGACAGCTGGAAAAAGGAGGAGAAGAATCCTGTCCTGAGACTGGTATGCCGTCCCCAGGCGCACCTTCAAAAGTTGGACTTAGGCCCCAGTGGTGCCTTAGAGGGCCCATGGTTTTGGCCCCCTTGAGGACCGGATTGGTGTCTACGGTCACCCCGCCTGCGCCTCCTACTGAGGTCCTGTCTGTTCCGAGGCGGAAAGTACGGGCGGTGGGGTTGGGGTCTGAAGGGTCTACTTAGGGTCACGGGGGTATGCATGCCCAACGAGCGCATGATGACCCTATTATCCTTCAGGCTCTGCAACCTGGGATCAGTCTTTTCTGAGAACAAACCCTTGCCATCAAAGGGTAAGTCTTGGATGGTGTATTGAAGCTCACGAGGCAGGTTAGAGACCTGGAGCCAAGAGATACGCCTCATGGTGATGCCAGAGGCCAAAGTTCTGGCTGCCGAGTTGGCCGCGTCTAGGGAGGCCTGGAGAGAGGTCCTGGCCACTTTTTTGCCTTCCTCCAGGAACACGGTAAATTCCTGGCATGAGTCGGGGGTAGCACTTCAGTGAACCTACCCACCTCCGCCCAGGTGTTATAGTTATATCGGCTCAGTAGAGCCTGCTGGTTGGCCACTCGGAGCTGTAGAGCCCCCGCTGAGTACATTTCACAACCCAGGAGGTCCATCCGCCTAGCCTCTTTGGACTTTGGGGCAGGCGCCTGCTGGCCATGGCGCTCCCTTTCGTTGACCAACTGGACAACTAATGAGGAGGATGAATGTACAAGAACTCATACCCCCCAAGAGGGTACCATGTACTTTCTCTCCACTCCCTTTGCCGTCGGTGGAATGGAGGCTGGAGACTGCCAGAGGGTGTCGGCAGTGGCCTGGATAGTCTTGATAAATGGCAGCGCAACCCGGGTGGGGGCATCCGCGGTCAGGATGCTCACTACGGGGTCCTCGACTTCCGGGACCTCCTCCACTGGGAAGCTGATATTGAGAGCCACCCTGCGAAGGAGGTCCTGATAGGCCCTGAGGTCTATTGGTGGAGGCCCTGATGCTGAGGTCCCCGCCATCGCCTCATCCGGGAGGAGGAGGAAGATACCCCGGGAACGAGAGGGTCCTGGATGGTCTCTTGCTCCTGGGGAGGTCCCTGCTCCAGCTGGCCCGGGGAGTCCGGATGATGGGTCATGTGCTCTTCCGACTCAGTCGCGGGGGGGCGGGAAATGGTGGCCTCTGGTGCCCGATGCTCTGAGGCAGCACAGCTGGTCTGGGCTAGGGGAGCACCCTGGGCTTGATGGTATGCCCAGGGTGTCCAAAAGGACCACTGTTGAGGCCCTATGTCCTGAGGACGTGTGTCCTGAAAAACCCCCGTAGGCACCTCCGTATCACGGTCCCGGTCATAACAGCGGTCTGCATGGGAGGATACGGATGTCTGTTTGGACAGCCATGGAGGAGCAGAAAAGCCTGGAGCTGAAGTCCCGATGGATCTCGCACCCCGCGACCGTGGGGACCGGTGCCAGTACGCAGAGCGGTACCGAGAACGAGACCGGGACCGGGACCTGTGACCAGACCGGTGCCGGGAGGTCGACCGGGATCTCGAGTTTCTGCGGCGTGATCTGCTCCGGGAGGTGCGGTGCCTGGGTCAGTGCCGGGAACTGGAGCGGTACCGTGAGTAGTGGGATGGGGAGCGAGAGACTGACCGGTGCCGTGAGTTTGATCGGTGCCGTGGAGAGGAACGGTGCCGGGACTGGGAGTGGCGTCGAGAGTGGGAGCGACATCTCGACCTGGAGCGTCTGCGGGATTGTAACCTTGAGTGGTGCTGGTCCGCTACGCTGACAGACGGCGGTCTGGTCAGGGTCAGCTTGCCCATGGATTGTAGTACCCTCACCGGCAGTGCCGGGGGTAGGGGCAGTGCCGCATCGGTAATGGCGATCAAGTCTCTCGCCGCAGAAAATGTCTCCGGAGTAGACGGCAAAGTGAGATCTACCATGGCAGGTGCCGGGGAGCTGTCAGGCGCCGGACTCAACGGCCCTCACGGGGCTGGAGTCAACGGTGCCGGTTTAGGCGGTGCCGCGGCAGGTATTGGTGCCGGGCAGTCTGACCTAGGCGCAGTCTCTGGCTGCGACGCGGGTGTCGTCGGGGCCGTCAGAGCCTTCACCGTCTTCGATCTCGGGGAGAGGGAGCGGCAGGGAGTCGATTTCGGTGCCGGTGGCGGCCGGTGCTGGGAATCCTTAGGCATACCGGCGGTGCCCGGTGTCATAGGGGTGCCTTTGCTCCCCGACTGGCTTGTGCTCGGTGCCGAAGGTGAAGGTGTCAGGGCTGCTTCCATGAGGAGTTGCTTTAACCTGATGTCCCGCTCCTTCTTAGTTCTCGGCTTAAAAGCCTTGCAAATTGAGCACTTAGCAGATAAGTGTGATTCCCCGAGGCACTTCAAACAGGAGTCGTGGGGATCTCCTGTTGGCATCGGCCTGTGACAGGCTGAGCATTGCTTGAAACCCGGTGAGCCAGGCATGAGCTCCGGCACTGGGTGCACGGAAGGGGCTACCCCCAGAACCCTGCTAACAAATACTAATTAACAACTATAACTATGAACTATAACTAAATCTAACTAACTATATATAGGTAAGAACAATTAACTACAACTATTGAAATAACAACGAGAAGAAGAACTACGACTAACTAGGGAAGGTGGAGGTCAGCTAAGCCGCACTCCACTGTTCCAAAGACCGACACGGGCGGTAAGAAGGAACTGAAGGGTGGTCGGGTCGGCTGGGGTATATATCCGGTGCCATAGCGGCGCCACTCCAGGGGGCGCCCAACCAACCCGCCGAGTGTTGCTAGGGTAAATGCTTCTCCGACAAACGTGCCCGCGGCATGCACACACCTGACTGGAACGGATATGAGCAATCACTCGAAGAAGAAGCAGCGTTCCACGGTGCTGAGCATGTCTGTGAATGCCACAAGCAATTTTGTGTTGTACACATTACGCGACTCGCTATCATCGTCGGACTCCTCACTGTCACTTTGGATCTTAAGGAATAGCTCAACTGCCAAACGTGATGTGCTGGCGAGACTCATCAGCATACTCCTCAGCAGTTTGAGCTCCATTTCCCACAGAAATCGCGCTGCACAGAAACCTTCCCACAACCCACAGCGCCAGAATGGGAAGAGGTGCTCTGTGGGATAGCTGCCCAAAATGCACCACTCCCAACACCGCTGCAAATGTGGCCACACTGCAGCGCTGGTAGCTGTCAGTGTGGCCACACTGCAGCGCTTTCCCTACACAGCTGTATGAAGACACCTTTAACTCCCAGTGCTGCAAACCTGCAAGTGTGGCCAAACCCGATATTTGTGAGGCACTTTCAGATTCTCAGATGGAAGGTTCTATGTAAATGCTAATTATTATTATTATACGCAGAAGCGGGGGGTACACCAAAGAACTGGACTGAACATATATGAAGGGAACATTAACATCCATTCAGCACTGAGAAGCTGACTGACCATAACATGTCAGTTTATAATGAACCCCATCAGGGCTGCCAACAAGTCTTTCCAGGTCCAGGACTGTGAAGACACTATCATGCACTAACAACATACCCTTACTGGATTACTGTAAAAAAATAGCTTTGAAAAAATTAAGTTTGTGTTGGTTGCTGATTATACCCCCAAACACGTAAATCACCACAATATTTAACTTTATACAGACCTCTTAATGCAAAGAAATTTCTTTTTCTAACATTAAAGCTATATCAACAGTGAAATTAAATTGCCACCATTCTATCTTCTGAAGAGTCTACAGATCGAATATTGTATTAACAAACACTTGCCCTGACACTGTAGGAATTAAGGATTTGCAATGAATTCACTATCATTATACCAGGTCCAAACTCCAAAAAGTTCTGAACTCATAAATATAAAATAATATTTATTATTTATATAGCATCTTTTATCCTAAAGCACTCCATTAACTACTATTAAAGTCATATACAGGAGTCACTTAATCTTTGGGGGAAAAAAAAAAAAAAAGGCAGCTGTTTAATATTAAGACAAAGTGAAAAGAATACTATATCCAATTTAGTAGGCAGAATGTAATTACCTAATTCAGCAAAGACAAAAAGGGTTAACACCCATATTCTTGCAAAAAATGCCCCTCCCTTTCAATAATATACGTGTCTGAATTTTACATCCTTTCCAAAAAACAGCCACGGACTCTGTGGGTACTCCAGCCCTAGAGCACCCATGGAAAAAAAAATTAGTGGGTGCTTAGTACCCATGGCAGCAAGCACCCCCATCCCTCCCAGTGCCTCTCGCCCACAGCGATCAGCCGTTCCACAGTGTGCAAAAGATGCTGGGGTAGAGAAGGGGAGGAGTGGGGCTGGGACGCACTCGTGGCATGGGGTGGAACTGGGTGGGAAGAGGCAGGGTGGGGCCTTTGCGGAAGGGGTGGATTGGGGGCCGGACCTGGGACAAAGCGGAGGTGGGGCCTGTGGCTGAGCAGGGGTTGAGCACGCTGAGGGAAAGGAGGAAGGCAGCGCCAGTGAGCACATACAAAGTGGGAGCAGAATCCAACAGTCCCCTTGCTCACAACATTAAACACTGCCTTCTTTAATATTTATGAATAAACAATGAAGACCCACATGGTACTCTTGATCCACATATACAACTACAATCAGTATCAACTGGCAGTGATGCCTAGTGACCAAGGGCATGATATTATCTTTAACATGGAAGCCACCTCATATGGCTCATAACAGATGATCTTAAAGAGTATCATATATTCTGTAATAATTAGGAACTGTTTGAGTGATGGATGGAATAAGGGCACAAACTTACTGCTGTTGAAGTTGATGGTAAAACATCTATGGCTGATGAGCACAGGCTCATGTCTTAATGGCCATTTTTAAGACTTCTACAGTCTTTATGGATTTAAGAGTCATCTGAAGTAATTTCACATTTGTTTTAAACTCATTTTCTTTGGTGTACTTAAGGAATTGCAAAGAAACACAAAATTATTGACTTAAATTATATTTAAACTATACTGGCTTGAAATGGCTGTGGTGATTCACTAAGTCTGACTCAGTATGATGGCGGATATGAAGTATGTATATACGTACAGAAATGAATAAATGATAGACACCATTCTGATTATACACCATAATTCCCAAATCTTTTTCAGTCACTGCTTCCCAAGATATAGTCTCACATCTTATAAGTATGGCTTATGTTCTTTGTTGCTAGATATATGACCTTACATTTGGCTTTACTGTACTGACCTTACTGTATTAAAAGGCATAGACTGATTGTGCCCTGCTTACCACGTGATCCAGATTGCTATGTATTATTTACCATTCCTCCTATCTGACACCTGAAAACTTTCATCAATAATAATTTTATGTTTTCTTCCAGGTCTGTGATAGTGCTTTCTGTCCAAAGAATCTAAACAGAAAGTAAGCCCCCAGACACCCTTCTGATATAGGTAGGCATAATTATAGGACTCTTAGCAGTAGTATAAAAGGCTTACCTTGTAATTCTTGAATTAGTGCTAGCCACAAATCCAACTACTGAAATTCCTTTGTTAAGGGCATCTTTACTGACATCAATACCTATCACCATGAGTGATTTTAGCTGTGAAATAAATGTAATTTTACAATAATTTGGTGATGCAATGAATTAGCAATTATATATAGTACTTCAAATATACTGATTTTCAAAGCTTTACCAAATCACTTTTTGAAACAGTTAAAATACATATGGTATAGAGCCACACAACAAAGCAAAGCTAGAGAATTGTCAGATGAGACTACATTATTTTCAATAAAACCTTCAAATCTTCAAGTTTAATTTTGTTAAATAAAGACATTTTAAACTCTGTTTAGATAAAACATCCCCACCAATACTAACGAATCACTTCAGACCTGATTTGCTAATTCTGTAAGGTCCTGACCTTGTACCCAATGATATGCCAATGAGCATCAACATAACTAGAGCCTGTAAAATGTGATCCTTTCTTTCTCCCTTTCGCTCACTGGGGAAAAACTGTTAAAAGGATTTACAAATATTTTATGTATGCTGCTATGCGTATTTATTATTGAAGGCCAGGTCATAGTGTGCCTTCCACTTGGGGGGAAAAAAGGTGGTAAAAGGTGATTCTGAGAAGGAACAGACTGCTAAAAGACACTATCAACTTGGAATAATTGAATCAAATCTTTTGAATTAAATTAAAGTGTCAGAAATAACCACTATTTAGGACATCTGTAGATGGGACTCAGGCTCTCCGTAATAGGTGGGAGCAAATATTTCATACAGTACTACTGGTGAAATTTGACGATGTGTTATGAAAATAAGATTGTGTTACTTAATCTTTTTCTACCTATGCAAACTATGAAAGTGAAGAATGTTTCATTATAAAGAGGGATGAAAATCCCATCCTCGTCCCCACAAAATGTTTGTAGTCTGATGCCTCTCTCACCTAATTAAATTACAAGAGGATTAAAATACAAGGATTGCAGAAGTACTGCAGATACTTGGGTTAGTGTGCCTATTTTTGCTGTTATTTATAATTATAGCAGGACCTCATTACAAGGCTCAGACTCTCATACAACACAAGAAGTAGAGATACAGGGTGAAATTCACATATAGAGCACAACAGACATGGACTTTTAGTGGGGTTGAAAAAGCATAACTGCAGGGGAGTAACTCAGGGCAAAATCTGGTACATAGTTTCCATTTTTATATCTTACTAAATAAACCATAGAAGGGAAGGGGAGTGATAGAGAGGCATAAAGAATGGAGCAGAGATCTCTGGTTCAATGAAAAAAGATAAAAGAGAACAGTAAGGATATTGTCTAGCACTAACAGAGTTAAGCCCTGCTCATTCAGTAAGGAATCTTGACACCTTTTATGAAGGGAAATCAGATGAAATGGAAGAATTTCAAAAGGAGCATAGGGGTCTCATGATGAAAGATCATACTAAATAAAACAAAGTAGTCCATTTCCTCCACTTAGTTCTGGCAACTGAATTTCAGCATACTGTCAAGCTATTTTTATAATGACAAAGAAAATCAATGAAGTAAATTCTTGTTGAAATCAGAGCTAAAGATTAAAGATGAAACAGAATTACCTGTTTCCCATTAAACATTAGATTGATAAGATATATATGAAATAAAGCAGAGTTCTGAATACTTTAAGAAATATAGAAAAACTCCATTTATCTGAACCTCCATGTGGTGTGGCACTCTGGGCAACTGCAACAAAAAGGTTGAGAAACATGGTTGTAGACAGTCCCTATAATGTTCAGGGTTAAAAGGAAAGAGTGTAAAAATGACCAATACCTGAACTTGTAAAAAAATCACGTTGGTTTTCTTGTTAATAAATGAACAAAACATTCTTTGAAAGAACTAGGGGTTTGTATATTCTGTTAAGTAGATAAGAAGGGGGGTGTGTGTTTTAATGCTTTTCCGGGAGTAGTCAGCTAGTTTTAAAGCAACTTCACATCTTAAAATAACAGATAGAAAGCTCTTTGCTCATTCTCCTGATTATCCAAATTTGATTATCCAATCTGGTCCCAGTCCCAATTAGATCAGAGAAACTGAGTTCCGCCGTGTTTTTAAAACGTGCAGGAGGCATCCCAAAATGATGAATTAAAAATCAGGGGGAGGTGACAGAACTTGATATGGAATTAATTGCTTACTGAATCTCCTACTGATGAATGAAAACGTTATTCCGTAGTGTGATCATTTATTTTACTTTTTACCAAGTTTCTAAGAAATCACTATTCAATCTCACTTTTGGCCCCAAGACTGAAGCCACAAGGTGTTGAAGGACATGCAAATATCATAAGTAACAATCAAATAACTGGCATTTTAACACTAGAGTTTGTGATTTCCAGACAGGACTTGCTTGATATAAACTGTGGTCCTAATCCTGTTCTTTCTTCAGTCAGTGGAAATTTGGCCACTGATTTCAATGGAAGCAAGTTTGGACCTCAAGAGTGATAGTACAGCCCTTCCATCAGGAAGCTATTACTCACACAAGCAGATCCACAGGGATACATATAGATTATTATACCAGTGTTAAATATGGCTAATATGAGACACATGCGTTTGGGGGCAGAGCTGTCTCTTACTAGGTTTGTACAGTGCCTTACACGATGGGACCCAGAGCCTACTTGGGGTCTTCAGGTATTATTTGTAATACCACTGCCACATCTAATGTTCCCCTGTTCTAATCAATAGACCATACATCTTCCCAGAACACATCCTTTTTTGTCAGAAAGCTTTACATTTCTTTAAATTCTATTATTTTAAATCTTATCACCACTGCAAAAATACTGTGAAACTAAACGGCCTATTGGTATGATCACATGAAAATAAAGCTTATGTAAAGAATTTTAGAGGTTTTTCCCCCCACTGGTTGGGCCATTAGGGTCACAAATGCTTGATTTCCTACCCAGAAATGTGGATCAAAGCAATGCTAAAGTTGAACATTTGTTTGCATACCTTCATAAAACATGGATGTTTCACAATATTGTACCTTGTAACAATTTTTATTGCAAACAAGAAGTGCTCAGATTTTTGAGTATGCACAGAGACATACTTTAATGTAAAAATGATTTTGATGGGATTATATACACCAACATTTTGTGAAGTCATCAGATCCAGAGTAAGGATCCTGCATCATTAACACAGAGCCCAATCTGGGGCAATCATTCCTCATGCTGAGGAGTGGTTTCTCGTATGAATTATTGTTGCTGAAGTATTCTGAGATCCTCAGATGAAAAATGTCAACAAAGCACAACTTACACCAATTTAAATCAATTTCAGCTAGAGCTAAGCATTTTTGACATACCAAAGACTAGTTAATATAAATGGTTGAAGAAGTTTTGCTGTGATAAAAACAAACATTTTAAACAAATTACTTACAGGGATCTCTACTGCCCACGGCTCCCCTCCGAGTTTACAGATAATCTGCACTGCGATTTTTGTGGCGATACTCATCATCATGCCCTGCTTGTTCAGAGTGCGTGCTAGTACACATTGGCTTGGGACAGGTCGGTCAAGGCTCAGGAACTTTTTAATCGAATCATAACAGTCCTTCTGATTGGAAGACAGTACACACATTACCTAAGTGGAAGAAGGGGAACACAGTGGTCAGTACTCTACTTCTGCAGATCTCTCCTTACACTTTGATACATTTCACCCTCTTAAAAAGACATACAATTTCCCCCACAAATCTGAAGAATTTACAAAGCCAGACTAACTTGTTTTTCCTGCAAATCCCCTCTTGCCAGTCCATGACTGGAAACTGACATTGACAGATAACGGCTTGTATACATTTTTTTAAATGGACCACATTACATTTAATGGTTGATTAACTATAGGCCAAATCTAGCCACAACTAGTGTAAACAGAGAGCAGAGACATTGGCAGATGTATTCCCTTCTCTAAGAATTCTGCCAAAAATGGGGGAGGGTGCTTGTGAGAGGAGTACTGGTTGCAGAATTCTGGTCACAAGGTTGCTGCAGCGCACAGAAAGTGGCAGACTTAACTGGAATCAACCTGTTACTGGTGGGGATTACTGACACGTGGTGGCAATTGATGGGCTAATGAAGTAACTGGCTTAGTAATGGAAGGATATATAATCAGGAGGAACAGGAAGTGTGGGGGGGATCTTAGAGAGGGTGAGCTCGATGAAGGAGAAAGCTGTTTGAAAGGCTCCCCATGCTGTATACCTGTGCTACATCCTGCTCTGTTAGGCAACAGAGGATTAAAGGTATATGAGGTGGAAAAAGTAACCTTGTGTGTTTGTGACTGAAAGTCCACAAAAACAGGCTAGAAGTGCTACTCACTGCTGCTCAAAAAGCATCCTCTGACAGTGCTATTCTGGAAAGAAGCAGTGCACGTCCTGAGCTAGACATGCCTCCTAACTGGAAAGTCATTCTTTGGGGTTATGGTATATTATCTGCTGCTGCAGTCAGGCTGCTGATAGTGTTAGCAGAGCAGAATATCTCTGAGGATTCCACAGGGAGAAGAGGTTCTCTCTGTTTTCTCTCCTCTCCCTCCACCTTCCTTGCATATCAGAAGACTGGACTTAGCCCTATCAAAAGCATCACTTAATGAACATAAATCTGTACACACCAGCTGTACTTCAGGATTTACATGCTGTTGCACTGCTCGCAGGAATGCCATTGGGCTTTCTTGTACTTGTACTCTGAATAAAAACATATAAAGACATTTAAACATGCACTATCTTTGCAAATGTCAGTTCACTGCACATCTTTAGGAGCATTATGAACAGATTTTCCACAAAGACTAAAATGTCATTCAAACTAATACTCAAAATTCCATCCATTGCCTGAAAGAGGCTGCATCTGTGTGGAGACTAGAGTTGGGCAAATCACCGATTTGGGGTGGGGGGGCTGCTGATGGTTTATTATCCTACTCCACAGAATCTGACATGGAGGTGAAGAAGGTCAAAAGAGAGGCAATGCATATTTGTGGGATATAGGAGAATACTGGTTTTAGGACTAGCATCACAGTCAGCTCACTGAGAACATATGAAAGTAGCATGGTCGCAGCAGTCTACGTTGCAGTCAAGGTGAAGGAAAGATGTGAATTAGTTACTTCCTTTTAAAAACAAGGGGTCTCACAGCTGCCTGAAGTGCACTTAACACCCTATAGAATCACTCATCATATCACAGGATCAGCTTCCTGAAGGAACAACCCTGACAATGCCGTATGAAGTCTAATCGCCCTTCAGTTTCACTCAAGAGATGCTCAGTTTTTGCATATGTAACTCCCACTATCTATAAGAGTTAAATATGTATATATCAAAAGAACAAGGTAAGTGAATACAAAATCATTGAGGAAACACATCTGAACTCATTACACATCACCATCCACAGGAAAGACGTTGGAACCTGTCCATAGCTGGCCAGCTAAGAATTTTCCCAGTGGCAGGGACCTCATAACTAGAAACAAACGGACATGGCTGGCTTTTACGCTACCTTCCTGGCCTAGGAGGCCACACCAAGGAGTGGGAGAGGGACAGTTTAGGGGCACGGCCAGAGCATGGGTGTACTCAGGCCATTCTCAACTGTTGAATGATCCCCTGGAGACTCCTGCCTTCTGGATTAGGTTAAAATAGTCCCTACACTGCTCTAATCTAAGGTGGATGACAGCTGCACAAGGCAGAAGATCAGGGAGCTGTACCTGGCTCCAACAGACCCATACTCTCGAGCCAAGCAGACAGAGGAGAGAATCTGGCCCAAAGTTACTACAGAATATAAAGTATTAATATTTAATTTATCAGGATGGTAGTGTAATGAGAATCTGAAAAGGTTACTTTCCTTCAAAATGCAGATTTAGAAAATTAAGCAATAACCTGATATATAGTGTAAGATATATCTATTGAAAGCTGATTACATTAAAATGCAACTTTTTGTAAAACTATGTTTGCATTAGATACCTTAAAATATGTAGGAAAGGCTCCTATGGCCTAAGTCAAGTCTTCCAGTTTATTGTCCTTCAATACTTATATTCTGCTTCCCTAAATCACTTCTGTAGTTTCAAATGGATATACAGTATTCCTTTATCCTAAGGCTCCGTTACATAATGTTGCTGCAAATTATTAAATAGCTGGCCTACTATATGTCCCAGAAGTGACTGTTTCTAGTAGTGGCTGAGATATTCCACCCGCTTTTTTTAAAAAATTCATTTCACCTATTAGAATCCATATTTCATCATGTCAACTTGCATACATAATTATTTATACATAATACTTATTGTTATTCAACATTTATATTGTGGTAGTGCCAAGAGACCAATCAGATTGTAGCTAGACAGTGTGCAAACATACAGAAAATGAAAATACCTGCCCCAAAGAGCTAAAAATCAAAACACAGTAAGTGGATGAGACACAAGCAAGCCTGGATGGGAAAGAGAGAGCAATAAATTTAACAAGGTGTGTCTCAATCCTAGCCAATCAGGTACAGTAACCACAACTCACTATATGTCTACCCATGATATGGTTGCAGTTTAGTGTACGCATAATGGCAGAAGTGAGTTTGAAGAAGGATTTGAAGGATGTGGTGGTGGCTTTACAGATTTTGACTGGGAACTTTTATGTGCATGAGGGACAGCATAAAAGAGAGCAGTGGTTCTTGAGAAACGCATAAGCAGGTGATTGAGGCTGCCATAATTCATTTGTTAATTTTGTGAAAGACTCTGGAATATTGCCGGTTGAAAGAGCAACGTAAATGTAAGTTACACCTCTATCCCCATATAATATGACCCAATATAACACGGGTTTGCTTACAACGTGGTAAAGCTCTGACACGCTGCTCTGAACAGCATGTTAAGGGTGCTGGACCGGGGCCGAGGGGTCAGATAAGGGACAGAGGGTCTCGGGGGCAGTCAGGGGCTCCGCCCCACCAGGGTCTGGGAAGCAGGAGCTGCGGGGGGGGGGGGAACAATTTTGAGGGCCCTGCAGTCCCAGAGTGGCCTGGGGGATTAGCAGGGGGCTGGGAACAGCCCGCTCTGCTTCCCTTGCCCCGACCCTAGCCGTGTCGCTCAGGGGAGGAGACTTGGGGGAAGGGATCCCCCCACACTCACCAGCAGCAGCAGCAGAAGTGGAGCAGCCCAACCCCAGCCTGCTCCACTCCGCCAGCTCCCAGCCACGGCGCTCTGCTTCCCGCTGCAGGTCAGTGAGGGACCTTTCCCCAACTCCCTGTCAGCGACAAATCTGGCGGCGGGGCAAGGAAAGCGGAATGGGCTGGGGCTGTGGTGCTCCGCTTCCTGCCACTGGTGAGTGTGGGACCTTTCCCCAAACCTCACCCACCCACCCCCTGGGGACACAGCTGGGGCTGGAGCAAGGAAAACAGAGTGGGTTGGGGCTGCGGGGCTCCGCTTCCCGCCGCAGGTGAGAGCAGGGGGCCTCCTTTCCCCAACCTCCCCGCACTCACCGGCAACAGGAGGCAGAGCAGCCCGGCCCCAGCCTGCCCTACTTCACCAGCTCCCAGCTGTGGTGCTCCACTTCCTTCTGCAGGTGAGTATGGGGGCCATCCTTTCCCCAACCCTCCCCGCACTCACTGGCGGTAGGAAGCGGAGCACCGTGGCTGGGAGGTGGCAGAGTGGGGCGCGCTGGGGCCACGTTGCTCCACTTCCCACTACTGCTGGTGAGTGCCTGTCAGGGCGTGGGAGGCGTGTGGATAGGGGTCAGAGCAGTCAGGGGACAAGGGGGTTGCATAAGGGGTGAGGTCCTGGGGGTGACTGGGGACAGGGTCTCTGGAGGGGGCGGTCAGGGAACAAGGGGGGAAAGCAAGTTCGATATAACGTGGTCTCACCTATAACGCGGTGAGATTTTTTCTCCCCCGAGAACTGCGTTATATTGGGGTAGAGGTGTATTATTATGGTAGTAATAATGCACAGGACTGATGGATGAAAGAAAAGCAAATATAGGTTAGTCCTCTGAGAAATCTCACATTCTGGGATATTCAATGTGAAATCCCATGGGACCTCCTGCTCTTTTCAGACAATTCAGAAGGTTCTCAGCTAGTTCTCCATTTCTGTTACTGCACAACATTAACCAGTTGTCCAGAGGCTGCACTCCAATTATCTTCATATTACGCATATCCTTTGACCAGTCACCAGCACTCATTGGCAGACACTGCCAAAGGAAAAAAACAATAAATTAACAATTAAAGAAAAATATCATGTCAGAAGACTATTCTTCATAAACAGTCTTCAGCAGAAAATATTAAGTGTCATTTTTGTTGACCATTCTTACATTGTTATACCCAGCTCAAGGGTAATTCAGTAGCCCTCTTTAAAGACAGGCTGTAGTAGTTTACAGTGGGAACAGAATACTTTTAAGGGTCTCATCTGGCACTTGGAGCAAACATCAGGACTTATTTCTATGCACTGAGAAAATCTTACTAAATGAAGTATGCATTCACCCTACTCCATTGATCATACCTAAAAACAACTGCTAAATATGTTTGAGTATCTGGCTGTGAGATGGTTCTGCAAGCAAGTGAGCTGATACAAAAAGTACCATATGCAGGTATTAAGTTAACAAACACCACCATCCGGGGTCCCAAGAGGCTGTTGACTTGACAGCCTGTCTCAACGGGGGGGAAGGACAGCTCAGTGGTTTGAGCATCAGCCTGCTAAATCCACAGTTGTGAGTTCAATCCTTGAGGTGGCCACTTAGGGATCTGGGGCAAAAATCAGTACTTGGTCCTGCTAGTGAAGGCAGAGGGCTGGACTTGATGACCTTTCAAGGTCCCTTCCAGGTCTCTACCTAGGAGATAGGTATCTCTCCAATTGCTATTTTATATTAACTTGCTTTGGTGCTTGATCATGCAAGCTTCTGAGCATCTTTAACTCCTACTGATTTCAGAGGGAGTTCAGGGCATTCTGCATTCACTGGATCAAACCACAAAGCTGTTTTTTAAAATCATTTCTTACAAAACAGATGTCCCATATCTGGCTCAGGACCCTCATATTAAAGGTGCTGGTGGTTACTGAGCATGGCAATGAGGGCTAACTGACCTATGCAGACATTTTTTTCCCTATAGCTAAGAAAATTATTCCCACAAGGGTGAATTCTGGTAAATTTTCAACTACAAAGTGTAAAGTAGCAAATACCAATTTCCTAGACTCAATCCTGACTGCTGGGATGAATTTCTGTATTCCAAAGGTGGGGTGCATAGAGTATGGCCTGAGAGCACAATGTAGTCTACAGCCACCTAAATTACAGCCCCAACCTGACTCTTATAACTATTTGTAATGATAAAACTGAGTTTTCTAACAGCAGGCTTTCCCTCAGTACGTTTCCCAGCCTTAGCTATATTGGCACCTTTAAACAACAGTTGCTGGGCACACTGGAGAGACATTCACATATGGAATTTGAAGTGAAAGTTTCTGTACTCACTGTCTGCTCCCGTATTAGGATTTTTTCAGTTGGGACAACACGGCCTGTCAGGGAAACTTGGTACCCAAGCTGCAGCCCCCACATCTCCAACTCTAAACGAGCCTCTTTGATTCTGTAAGAAGATTTTTGTTGATCTTATGGACAAGAATTAAAAAAACGGAAGAAAAAACCTACCAGCACCAAAAATCCCAGTGAAGAGTCAGTCAGTAAACTAGCAAATAGAAATTAAAATGGAAATAGAAACCGATCCTTTGAAAATTTTATCTCACAGGGAAAAAATACATTTATTTTATTCTAATGGAATAGCTAGTAGTATGGGTGCTCTATACATGATCATTTTTAAAGGTTTCAGAACTTCTGAATAAAAGGAAAAAACTAAACACCACCAGTAATCAATATCAGCTAGTTAAACTAGTGAGCCCGAGTACTACATTATGTTTAAGTACTGTATGTAGAATCCAGCCTAGTGCACTGTAAATATAAAACCATCAACACCTAACTAAGAATTATGGTACTTTAACTCCATCTAGGGGATCTACTCATATCATAAATCATAAGAGTAAATGTATGTAGTTGCTAAAACTCTAATACTGAATTCAAAGTTTATTGTTGATTGTAAATAAAGTAATGCATTATTTCAAGTACAAGACCTGTACTTCTCTCCTTAACTCTCTCCCTCACAACTGTCAAGCTGTCATAAACAGATAGCTAAGGGTTAATGTCTCTTTCACCTGTAAAGGGTTAACAAACAAACAGTGACCTGTAACACCTGACCAGAGAACCAATCAGAGGACAAGATACTTTCAAATCTCGGTGGAAGGATGTCTTTGTTTGTGGGTTCTTCGTTCTGTCTGTCTCTCTGGGCTCTGAGAGTGACCACACGTACCTACAGGCTCTCTCATCTTCTGTTCCAATTTTGTTAAGTACAAAGGTAGAAAGATAGTTTAGTCTTTTTAATTGTTTTTCTTTATTTGCAAATGTGTATCTGGCTGGTAGAGTTTTAATGAGTATTTGGCTAAAAGTATTTTAAATTGTATTTTTTCTGGGGGAGGCTTTTTCTCCATTTTCTATAAGCTGAAAGACCCTGTAATATTCCATCTTGAATCTACAGAGATTATCTCTACTCTTTGTCTTTTATTAAAAACTCTCTCTTTAAAGACCTACTTGATTTTTACCCTGTTAATGTTAAGGTATTGAGTCTGTACTCACCAGGGACTTGGTGGAGAGAAAGAGGAGGGGGGGGAAGGTAAAGTTCTCTTTGTGTTGGATTCACGGAGCTTGAATCTGTATTGCTCCGGTGAGGGGAAGAGGGGAGGGGTGGAGGTGGAATCCTCGGTGCTAAGATTCAAGGAGTTTGAATCACTGGCTGTCTCTCTCTCCAGAATAACCCAGGGAGAAAAGCTGGGAGGGAGAGATGGGGAGGGAAACCTGATTCTCTGTGTTGTGTTTCAAGGAGTTTGAAGCACGATGATCTCCTAGTGTCCCCAGGCGGGAAAGATCTGACAGGAGGAAAGGAGGGGGAAGGGAAATGGTTTATTCCCTTTGTTATGAAGGTCTCAAGGAAGTTGGGTCTTGGGGTCCCCAGGGAAGGTTTGGGGAGACCAGAGTTTATCAGGCACTCAGAGTCCTGATTGGTGGCAGCTTATCAGATCTAAGCTGGTAATTAAGCTTAGAGGAATTCATGCTGGTACCCCATCTTTGGACGCTAAGGTTCACATTGGGAATAGAATACCATGACACAAGCCCTCCTATTCTTGTGTCCCATTACAGCTCTCTCATCCTCCTCTTTTCTTCAGTGTATCACTCCAGCACGTAGGCCTTGCTGCTGCTCACCTTCTCCCCCAATTGTTCACACTAGTCAATATATTACCTTGATACTATACAGTTTAAGTATATAAATACAGTGGAGCCCATTTAAACAAATACCTTTTAAAGGATTAGATTGGCTAAAAGGCAGTCAAAACCAAGTAATACACTATTTAAAAAAAAAAATAGCTGGTGAAGCAATAAAACTGATTAAAATACTTTCCGCTGCATAAAAAAGGTAAAATGAGCTAGTAAAATAAGAGTTATATTACTCTATATGGTCAGGTATACAGAAATAATTATAGCATTAAATATCAGAGCCCATCTGTTCTACCAGCATCAGTCCACCCCAGTGATTACTATACAAACTTTGTAAAAGTATTCATAGACTCTAAGGTCAGAAGGGACCATTAGGATCATCTAGTCTGCCCCGCTGCACAATGCAGGCCACAGAATCTCACCCATTCACTCCTCTTATCAAACCTGTGTCTGAGCCACTGAAGTCCTCAAATCATGGCTCAAAGACTTCAAGGTGCAGAGAATCTTCCAGCAGGTGATCCACGCCCCACGCTGCAGAGGAAGGCAAAACACTCCCAGGGCTCCTGTCAATTTGCCCTGGATGAAAATTCCCTCCCAGCCCCAAATATGGCGATTCAATGATGTAAGTAGAATGTTCACTCTTCCATCCTATTCCATTATTTCCGAATAGAATATTTCTAGGGGTGTATGCGTGTGTATAACTTACACCTTAATTTAATGGCCAAACATTTTTAAAATGGGTACTTAAGAGTACACCCCAACATATGTATGCACTGATGCAAGTATCTGATTGCACAGACTATTTTAAAGGTCTAGTGCTGCACCGATGGAAATCAAAGGCAACGCTCTCAATGACTTTCATGGGTGCACGATTAAGCCCTAAATGAAGAAACTACCAGTGATGAAAACTGAGCTAATATCCTCCAGATAATTAATAGTCATTATAGTTACTCAGCTATTAACCTTACTTTCCCAGAAGGCTAAACTAGTGATGCATTCTCTTATTTTTGATCCCATCTACACTATAGAAAAATCAACCATGCTGGGGGCCCATTTACAACATAGTTGTGACACAGTTAAAATCATAGAATCATAGAATATCAGGGCTGGAAGGGACCTCAGGAGACCATCTAGTCCAACTCTAGCAGGACAAATCTCCAACTAAATCATCCCAGACAGGGCTTCATCAAGCCTGACCTTAAAAACCTCTAAGGAAGGAGATTCCACCACCTTCCTAGGTAACCCATTCCAGTGCTCCATCACCCTCCTAGTGAAAACATTTTTCCTATTATCCAACCTAAACCTCCCCCACTGCAACTTGAGACCATTACTCCCTGTTCTGTCATCTGCTACCGCTGAGAACAGTCTAGATCCTTCCTCTATGGAACCCCTTTTCAGGTAGTTGAAAGCAGCTATCAAATCCCCCCTTATTCTTCTCTTCTGCAGACTAAACAATCCCAGTTCCCTCAGCCTTGCCTCATAAATCATGTGCTCCAGCCCCCTAATCATTTTTGTTGCTCTCCGCTGGACTCTTCCCAATTTTTCCACATCCTTCTTGTAGTGTGGGACTCAAAACTGGACACAGTACTCCAGATGAGGTCTCTCCAATGTCAAATGGAGGGAAATGATCACATCCCTCGATCTGCTGGCAATGCCCCTTCTTATACAGCCCAAAATGCCGTTAGACTTCTTGGCAACAAGGGCACACTGTTGACTCATATCCAGCTTCTCATCCACTGTAACCCTAGATCCATTTCTGAAGAACTGCTGCCTAGCTATTCGGTCCCTAGTCTGTAGCAGTGCATGAGATTCTTCTGTCCTAAGTTCAGGACTCTGCACTTGTCCTTGTTGAACCACATCAGATTTCTTTTGGCCCAATCTTCTAATTTGTCTGGGTCCCTCTGTATCCTATCCCTACCCTCCAGCGTATCTACCACTCCTCCCAGTTTAGTGTCATCTGCAAACTTGCTGAGGGTGACAGCAATGTGTTCCAAATTATAGTGTAAAGAACAGCAAATCATATTTTAACTGTGTCTCAAAATCTTTCTACAGTCCTTACAAGCTTGAAACCAGTCTGTCACATGATTTTATGTACACAGCTTTCTTGTAGTAGTAGTAGCAGCAGCAGGTGTTTTGGTAAGCCATTCCTCCTCTTCTACATCTGTGCTATGACGATGAATCATAGAATGAGATTGCATGGCATTTTAATAGAACACCTAACTACAGATTGTCAAAAGATCACACAACTCATTTCACTTAACATCTCAGGCAGAAGTTTAATTTTGGTCCCAGAGGCGAGTTTTCTTACATTAAATTACCTCTGAATGCTGTCAGCAAGCCGAGACAGCCTTTGCTGTCTTTGCTCAGGATTCAGATGCATTTCTTGAGCCAGATCCTTCATCAGACGGAAGTCAGAAATTGCCTGGCTGGTCAAACCTAATAATGATAATGAATATGTCAGAAACCATTCCTCCCCCACCCCTCAAAAACAAACAGACAAACAAAAAATACAGAAAAAGGATATCATCAGCATTGATCCTGAGTATCTGTGTGTTCATACCAGGCCTATCCATCATGGTATCTGATGCTATATTATTACTTAACAGATATATTGTGGTGTTCCCTACTGGCTTCAACCTGGTTGCAATTCTTTAAGCTAGGTACTATATAAACACAAAGCTGACAATCCCTGCCCCAAAAGACGTACAATGTAAAACAAGAAGGTTGGGATAAGGGAAGGGAAAGTGAGATAAAAACAGAAGGATGTATGCAATTCTTAGTTGGGAGCTTCCCCTAGCTATTAATATTGAATTCCTCAAAAAAAAAGAATCCTTTGGTTTAGCAGACAGCCATTTTGCCACTGTGCAAACTACTCACTAGTAGGGAACTGGATGCAAGACTGAGGACTGGTCTTCACTATGGGGAGATCAAAGCTGTTGCAATCGATGCAGCAGAGGTCGATTTAGGACCCGCTAAATCGACGGCAGAGCACTCCCCAGTCGACTCTCGTACTCCAGCTCCCAGAGAAGATTAAGGTAAGTTGACCAGACAGTGTCCCCCATTGACACAGTGCAGCGAAGACACCAGGGTAAGTTGACCTAAGCTATGTTGACTCCAGCTACATTATTCATGTAGCTGGAGTAGTGCAACTTAGGTCAACTTACCCCAGTAGTGAACACAAGCCCAAAGTTAAATGGGTCAAATTCGTGGTTGGACAGATGACACCTATGGAGATCTTATGAGTTAAAAGATGACATCTGCTATCAATCTTGAAAGAACACAGGTTATTCTTTTGGCATGCGTGATGTTGAAGTTATTGCCAAAAAAAGATGACATAAAAGTGGTTGCCCAATAAAGGGGAAAGCAGTAGATGAAGTGTCCAAATTGATAATAGCTGTAACCCCTTCCACCAAAATACTGCAAATCTCAGGTCACTGCTGTAGTTTCTCTTTTAGATTTACATTAACATTTTGGTACATGTATTATGCAACCTTGAGTGTTTTCACAAGTTGTCCCTGAGATGGTGTAATCTATTTGAGGCATCCTTAATTTACACAAATATACACTCTTCAAAAAGTATTACCTGGTCTTCATAACCCTGGCCGGTGTCTTAGTATGGCTTCTTGTCAGTTTCACATTGCATTCAATGGAGTTCCTCCAGATTTAAAGTGGTGTAATTGAAAGCAAAATTGGCCTACTGTATATAGGGCTTTTGATTTGTTTCAAAGTGAGTATCAATCCAAAAAGCATATAATTTGCTGCTATGTTTCATACTGCTGTCAACTTGTGAACCTTAAATTGTGCCAGACCCATGCTCTTCTCTAGTCTGAAACTGACAAGGAGCAATGCTCAATATGTATTTAGTGTAGTTACTCCAGATTAAATCAGTGAGAGATGCCCATCTCCTAATAGAAATAGCTGAGAAGTGCGAGGTTGCTTATTTCTGATCATTGCCTCATACGCAACATAAACATAAAACTTTCTTTAGCAAAGAGGCTTATGCTGTTTTTCTCCATCTTCATAGCAGCTCTGGATGCCAGCTCTAGGTGCAATTTACAAATATCTTGTTTTAAGTGTATAATAGTTTGTAAGTAGACTGCAGGTAAAAGATGGTTACTAATTTTGCATAACTGTTGCTCTTCAAGATGTGTTGTTCACGTCCATTCCATTTTAGGTGCTTGTGCGCCGACGTGCACCACTGCTGGAGATTTTTGCCTTAGTGGTATCTGTAGAGCCAGCTCTGGTGCCCCCAGGAGCCCCGTGCTCATGCGCTAGGATATGAGGTGCTGCCTGCCCTGCACCCTCTCAGTTCTTGCTTGCTGTCAACTGCGACAGCAGGAAAGGAGGGTGAGTCATGGAATGGACATGCGCAACACATCTCAAAGAACAACATTTACAAAAGGTTAGTAACCGTCTTTTCTTTTTCGAGTGCTTGTTCATGTCGATTCAACGTTAGGTGACTTGCAAGCAGTATCCCTGGAGGTGAGTTCTGAGTTCACAGATGTGCTGTTTGCCACACTGCTCTGCCAAAGCTGACATCGTCCCGAGCCTGATAGGTGATGTCATAATGGGATGCCAAGGCATGGACAAAGACCAAGTAGCAGCTCTCAAGATGTCTTGAATCAGCACCTGTGTAAGGAAGGCTGATGATGAGGCTTGCGCTTTGGTGGAGTGAGCAGTTACAATCGCTGGTGGTGACACCTTTTCTTGTTCATAACAGAACTTGATCCAGGTGGTTATCTACGAGGAAATTCTCTGAGAAGACCAGCAGACCTTTCATACCATCTGTCACTGCGACAAAGAGCTGTGTCGACATACGGAAGGGTCTAGTTCTTTCAATGTAGAAGGCCAAGGCCCATCTAACATCCAGACTATATAAGATGTGCTCCTTGCTGGATTTGTGAGGTTTCGGAAAGAACACCAGTAGATATGTGTCCTGTTTATTGTGGAACTGACACACCACCTTTGTTAAAAAGGTTGGGTGGAGCACCAGCTAGATCTTGTCCTCATATAACACCGTATACGGGGGTTCCAATGTCAGCACTCTAATCTCGGAGACTCTCTGGATTGACGTAATTGTCACCAGGAAGGAGACCTTCCATGACAAGGAACAGCAGAGAACAAGAAGCTAATGGCTCGACCAGGGGGCCCATGACCTTTGACAGCACCATGTTCAGATCCCAAGATAGGATAGAGTCACAAACTTGAGGGTAAAGCCTTTCTAGTCCCTTCAGGAACTTGATTGCCACGTATCAAGGCTGATTCCCCACTCTGGCACTTAGAGCGCAGAAGATGGGAGCCCACAAGGATTTTAAAAAATTAATACTTGCCACTCCAGGCTTGTAGTAAACTCCCAAGGTTACAGCTACTCCCTGACCTTGGCTTGGTAAATGTTGCCGCCACCACCCAAATGCAAACCTTTTTTTCGGATCACAGGAAAGCGCACTTAGGAATTCCTTCCTATGGGGTACCCTCAAGCCCTTTCACACTACCCCCCTCCAGGGAAGAGCTGAGAAAGAAAACAAAGGAAATTAGCTGCCACCAGCCAATTTAACAACATATGCACAAACCTCTTAGGACACCAAAAATCCAATCCTGTTCTTAAAAAAGGTAAATTTTATTAAAACAAACAAACAAAAAAGAAAATACATTTGGAACTTGGGCTTTTTAAAAGAGCAATTACAAAAATTAAACAACCAAAATAGCTTTCTTGGGGGTTCAGCTTAAAGGTTACACACAAACAAAAGCATCTGGGGTTAGCACAGAAAAGAAATAAACCTAACCGCGTCTTTCTAGACATTTCCTAATCTACTTACATGTTTGGGTAGTCCTATGTATAATCTGATGATTTCCATATCTGGCAAAAAGTTTTTTTTTTTTTATAGCATAGTCATAAGCCCTAACTTTGCTCTGTTCCCCTGTCTCCGGAGAACAACCACAGGACATAAAGGGAACACTATTTTCCCCTATTTTAAAAAGTTTTAGCCTTCCCATTGGCTCTTTCGGTCAGGTGCCCACTCCCTTTTCTTTACCTGGGAGACTTTTTTAACCCACTTACAGGTAAAGCAAGCAGCCATCAAGAGAGACTTTATAGCTAAATGTCTGGGTAGGTGTCCATAAAAGGGAGGAACCCTCCTCACCTTCATTTATCACACCATGTCATTACAGAAAACTGATTTCCCTTGGAACAGAGGGTAGAAGGCTGAGATGGATGCCAGACGAACTTTAATTGATTAGAGTGCCAGGCCTCGGTGCTTGAGATATAGCTGGTAGTCCAAGATGGATTGTAATGAGGCCCAGGAAGGACAAAGGTTCCGGTCTCAGGCCCACTCTGTAAAGCACTTCCATTTGGCTACATAGGTCACCCTGGTGGAGGGTTTTGTGCTACCCATCAGAACTTGCTAAACTTGCGCCGAGCATGCTTGTTTCTCTGCATTCAGCCACGCTGTTAGGCGCAGGGACACTAGCTTTGGGTGCTACAGACAGCCATGGCTCTGTGAGAGTAAGCCCCACCAGACAGATCTCCTAGATCAGCACCTGCACCAGAAAGGCAACCAAGGCTGCCTGCGCCCTAATCAAGTGGGCTGTCATGATCTCCAGCAGGCCACCTTCGCCAGCTCATAACAGTAATGGATGCAGGCTGTGATCCAAGACAAAATTCTTTGGGTAGACACTGGGCAACCCTTCATCCTGTCTGCAACAGCAACCAACAACTGCGTTGACTTACGGAATGGCTTGGTCCTATCTATGTAGGAGGTCAGCACCTGTCAGACATCCAGGGTGTGTAGCCTGTGTTCCTCACCCAAAGCATGAGGCTTTGGACAGAAGACAGGTAAGTACACATTCTGACCTGTATGAAACTGGGAGATGACCTTGGGCAGGAAGGCCAGGTGCGGATGCAGCTGGACCTTGCCCTTGTAAAAGACTGTATAGGGGAACTCCAAAGTGAGCACCCTGATCTTGGACACCATTCAGGCCAAAGTTATGGCAACCAGAAGAGAAGCAGGAGGGCGCAAGAAGCCAGGGACTCAAAGGGAGGGCCCGTGAGCCTTGACAACACAAGATCCAGGTCCCAAGGGGGGACCGGGTCCTCGACATGCAGGTAGAGGCGCTCCAGATTTTTAAAGAACTGCGCTGTCATGGGATGGGAGAAGATCAAACAGCTTTGAAACAGAGGGTGGAATGCTGAGATGGCTACCAGGTAGACGCTAACCAAAGAGACTGACAGGTCCTGGGTCTTGAGGTACAGTAAACAGTCCAGGATGTGTTGCAGTAGGGCCTCCTCTGACTAAAGTTGTCAATCCGAAGCCCAACATATGAACTGTTTCCACTTTGCCAGGTAGGTCGCCCTGGTGGAAAGCTTCCTGCTCCCAACAAGACCCGTTGGACACCAACAGAGCGTGCTCACTCATCCAAATTCAGCCATGCAGTAGCCATGCTATCAGGTGCACCACTGCCAAGTTCAGATGAAGCAGGATGCCGTGATTCTGGGCCAACAGATGCATCCAAAGAGGTAGCTGCAGCGGGGCGGCTGTCGAAAGACTGAGCAACATGCTGAACCAGTGTTCGCAAGGCCATGTCGGGGCTATGAGGATGATGCTCGCCCTGTCCTTCTTTACTTTTATCAGGATCTTATGAATTAGGGGCACTGGCAAGAAACCATACATCAGCACTCCCGACCACAGAATCGAGAAGGCGTCCGACAGGGATGCCCTGTCCCTGCCCTGCAGGGAATAGAACATGTGGCACTTTCTGTTATGCCTAGAAGTAAGGCCCATCTGGGGACCCACCCACCTGCCAGGTCCACCTGAGGACTCCCCGAGCTGCAGAAGATTAGGCTGATCACCTCTGAATGGAGTAATTATTTGTGATGAGATGAGAAGGCTCTGCTGAGGTGATCTGCCATGATATTCTTGACACCAGGCAGGTGGGCAGCCACCAGATGAATATCATCCCGTATACAGAAGTTCCAAAGGCTGAGGGCCTCCTGACAAAGGGCCGAAGACCTGGCCTCACCCTGCCTGTTGATATAATACATTGCAGTTGTATTCTCCGTCAGGACCTGCACTACCCTGCCTTTTAGGTGGGGCAAGAAAGCCTAGCAGGCCAGGTGAACTGCTCTGAGCTCCCTGATGTTGATATGGAGGGGTTAGGTGATCCTGCAGCCAGCGGGCCTGGGTTCTGAGCTCCCCCAGACGGGCTCCGCATCCCAGAGCTGAGGTATCAGATACTAGAGTCAGCGATAGGAACTCCCTGCAGCACTGCTCAGGGATGAAAGGACGCGGTCAGGTACCCTGACGACCCAGTCCAGGGCGTTTCTGTTGGGAACTTAGACCAAGGCAAGCCACACCTGTAGGGGTCGTAGGTGGAGCCAAGCATGGCTGATGATGTTCATGCATGTGTCCATATGACCCACCAGCCGTAGGCAGACGTGGGCCATATAGAGAAGGTAGTTCTTTAGATGGGAGATCAGGTAGAACGTGGCTGAAAGCGTGCTTCCGGTAGGAAGGCCCTGGATGGCATGGAGCCTAAAATGGCTCCAATGAACTCTATGGGCTGGACTGGCACTAATGTGGACTTTTCTATGTTTTTTAACAAGCCCAGGTCGTGGCAGGTGGAACGCACCAGATCAAGGCTGCTCCACACTCGATCCGGAGACATGCCCTTGATGAGCCAGTCATCGAGGTATGGAAACAGATGGACCCCATGATGCCTGAAGTAAGCTGCTGCTACCCACGCCATGCACTTTGTGAACACCATGGTGGCCAAAGGGAAGCACCATGAACTGGAAATGGCACACTTCCCCCACAAAACAGAGGAAGCGCCTGTGCCCCAGGAATATAGAAATATGGAAGTAAGCATCCTTTAAGTTGAGAGCAACATACCAGTCTCCCAGATCCAAGGATGGGATCATGGAGGCCAGGGAGACCATAGGAAACTTCAACTTCTGGAGGGACTTGTTGAGGCAGCGCAGGTCCAGGATGGGTCTGGCACCCCCTTTGGCTTTTGGGATTAGGAAGTACCGGAAGTAGAACTCCTTTCTTTTCATGTCCCAAGGAACTTCCTTCACGGCCCCCAGATGCAGAAGGCTGTCAACCTCCTGAATGAGGAGTTGCTCATGAGAAGGGTCTCTGAAGAGAGACGGGGGTGGGAAGGAGAGATGACCAAAACTTGCAAGGTATAGCCCTGGGCTATTATGTCCAGGACCCAACAGTAAGACATAATCCTCAATCAGGCTGAGTGGTAAGGAAAAAGGTGACTGAAGAAAGGTAGCAGATCTGGGGAATCCGCTGGGGCGTTGCTCTTGACCGTGCCATCGAAACAGGCACTTCTACCCTGCCTAAAGTTTCGCCTGGCTAGGCTGCGCAGGAGGCAGAAGGGCAGTGAAACTAAAGGCAGTGTCACTATCCCTTCCCCTGGCAGGTCTGGAATGCAGATGCCATGACCTTGGCGGCGAGGGAGCTGGAATGGATTACGTGCTGACTGTGTCGTGTGGATGCCTAGGGAACAAGGGTTGCTTTAGTGTCCTTCACTTCATGCAGCCTCGCATCCGTTTGGTCAGAAAACAAACCGTTCCCATCAAAGGGAAGGTCCTGAATGGAGGTCTGCATCTCCTGGGTGAGTCCAGCTGTTTGAAGCCAGAAGCTGCACCTCATCACCACTGCAAATGCCACCAGCCTTGCTGCCAAGTCTGCTGCATCTCACATTATTTGCAGGGCACAGCAGGCCATCAACATGCCCTCCTGTACAAGAGTGCCAAACTCCTGGGCCTGCTCCTGCAGGAGGGACTCCTTAAATTTAACGAGAGTGTCCCATTAAGTTACAGTGGCCCAGGAGGGCCTGGTGATTTGCCACCCAAAACTATAGACTTGCTATTGAATAAATTTTTCTTCCAAATAAGTCCAGCCGCTTGGCCTCCTTGTTTTTTTGGGTAGAACTAGAGTGCACCTGCTTCTCCTTTTCATTGGGCACTGAAACCACCAGTGAGCCATGGAGCGGGTATAAAGATATTCAGATTTTTGGCTGGAACAAAGTACTTTTTCTCTGTTCGTTTTGAGGTGGGAGGGATGGAAGAGGGTATCTGCTGAATGGCCTTGGCGATATTGAGTACCCCTTCATGCACCGACAGCACTATACGGGCAGAGGTTGAGGTTGACAGGATGTTAAACAGAGAGTGTCCTCCTGTTCAGCCATCTCCTCCACTTCCAAGACTAGGTTGTCAGCTATGCGATAGAGCAGGGCCTGGCGGTCCTTAAAGTTATCAGGCAGGCTGGTGCTGGATGGGCCTGCGATCGCCTCACTGGGGTAGGACGAGGAGGACTGTATGGGCGGAGGGGGAGCCTGTTCCTCCTCCTCCTCCGCTGGGGAGGATGGCTTCGAGATAGGCACAGCCTCTTGAGGGTCAGTCACCGGGTGCTCCTCCGGTGCCGGGCCTGATGCTAGCAGCCACTGTTCCATGGTGGTGGCTGACGAATGGACTGAGGGGGGCATTGCCATGACTGGAACCCTCCAGACATTCCAATACTATCAATGAGCAGGCCGCTGCCCTGGCTGCCACTGTCCAACTGCCACCACTGTCAACTCCAATCCCCAGTCCCGCTGCTGAGGCCAGGGTGACCAGCTGAAGCGGCCCTCGGTACTGGAGGAGCCCCCTTCTGGAGACCTAGGTCTCCACTGATACTGGAGATAAGTGCCTCGCCTGAGGGGACCGGCGCTGATGGTATTGTGAGTGGGTGCAATGCCAAGGAGATTGGAGGCAGGAAAGAGATCATTCCCACGGTGCTGGTGACCGAGAATGGCACCGTAACTATGGTCTTGGGGACGGTAACTGGCATCAGTAATATAGAGAAAACAACGACTGTGACTGCAGAGCCAGCAACCAGGGGTAAGTCCTTGTCAATCTTAACGTAGGCACTGGCAACTGGCAGTGCTTAAGTAGACAGCGCACCACTGTCTCAAGGGATTGGCGGCGCTCCACCGCTCCCTGAGGAGCCTTGTCAGCTGGGTTGCCCTCTTGGGGAGCCTTAGCTAAAGCCTGAGGCACTGGTTGCGCAGAAGGAGGCCTATGCTCCTTCATGCTTAGGCCTTCGAAGGCATCAGTGCCGGCAGGGGAGTAGGTTCATTCCCACTCACAGGAGTCAAAGGAGGACCTTTTGTCAGGCTGACGGCCCTGAGCAGGGAGGGCCGACCACAGGGCTCCGGTACAGACAGGCAGCTCAGGGCCCACTCCTTGCTCCCAGCTGACTTGCCCTTTGTCAGTGCCGGGGAACTGTGCTTCTTGGCCCTTTTCTTCAGCACCGGCGACATGCACCAGTGCTGGGAGGACCCCGGTGGCGCACTTTGCGCTGATGCTGACGTGCTGGGAGACTCGTGCCGAGATGGCTCAGACACCAGGCAGAGGGTGGACTCCTTAAGCAGACTCTAAGCCTGATGTGTGTCTCCTTCTGCATGTGAGGCCTAAAGTTCTTGCAAACGTGCGCTTCCCCCAGGCACCTGAGACAGCCACCATGAGGGTCACTAACAGGCATAGGCCTGTTACAGGAGTTGCAGAAGGAAAAGTCCCTGCTGAGACCTAACTACTAACACTAACTAGTGCAATTAACAGGTACTTAACGCTAAAGATAACTATACACAAAGCCTAAAGGCACAAGTCCAAAGGAAGTAACCACAAGTCCTTGATGAGCAAGGTGGTGCTCTGACTGACCACCATGCGAAGTAGGAAGGAACTGAGAGGGCATAGGGCTGGTGGCACCTGATATACTGTGACATGAGCACAGCACTCCAGAGGGCACAACAGCCGACACTACAGGTACCGCTAAGGCAAAAATCTCACATGGGCGTGTATTATACCTAAAATGGAATAGACATAAGCAAGCGCTCAGAGAAGAACCAAAGGTACTAGCGGACAGGTGTATAGTAATGCCTCCATCCATTGAAGTAGGAAGGCGTCGGAGAGGGAACCTCTGGTGAACCCACAGATCAACCAGAACTGGTGACACTATCTGTTCTTCCTGGATGCAAACAGGTCCACCTCGGAAGTCCCACTCCTCTGGAAGATCACACTGACTGCCTCTGGGTATAGTGACCACTCATAGCGAGAGAAGACCCCCTGAAGAGATTTGCCAGTGCATTCTTGGCACCCAGAAGGTGTGACACCACGAGATGAATGGCACACTGTACACAGAAATCCCATAACTGGAGAGCCTCTTAGCATACGGCTGACAAGCGAGCTCCACCTTGCTTGTTGATATAGAACATCACAGCACTACTGTTCATCAGGATTTGAACCATTCTGCCCCTCAGATAGGGAAGAAACACCTGGCAGGCCAAGCATATAGCCCTGAATTCCCTAACATTTATGTGGAGGGCACGAACCTCCTGTGACCAGAGGCTTTGCGTGCTGAGGTCATTGAGTTGTGCTCCCCACCCCAGATCCAAAGCATCAGAGACCAATGTCATAGATGGAGATTGGGCCACAAAGGGAATTTCTTCCAACACTGATCGGGGATCTGTCCAGCAGGTTAGGGATGACAAGATGTGGGATGGGACTGTGACCACTAGATCCAAATCATGTCTGCCGGGAGCACAAACCAATGCCAGCCATGTCTGCAGGGTCCAGAGGCACAGACGTGTATGCTGGACTACTTAAGTATATGCTGCCATATGGCCCAGCACCTTGGAGGCATACCCGAGTGGTCAGGCTCTTACGTGTGTGATGAGGTCCAACATGGCTCAGAACTGGGACTCTGGCAGAAAGGCCCTGGCCTGAGTAGAATTGAGTACTACCCTATAAACTATCTCCTGAATTGGAATCAGAGTTGATTTCCACTTGTTTAGAAGCAGGCCCAGATCCTGACAGGTGGCCCACACCAGACTGAGGCTGTGCAGAACCTGGGTTTGTGACCTGCCTCTTACAAGTCAGTCAGAGGCATGTGTAGATCTATATACTGAAGTCTCACGTAAGTGGCCACTATCGCTATACACTTTGTGAACACCCTCAGAGCAGACAAAAGGTCAAAGGGAAGCACCATGAATTGTAAATGGTGGAAACAGGAAATGGATCCAGAGAGGGGATGATGGAGGCCAGGGAGACCATGTGAAACTTCAACTTCTTGAGATATTTGTTGAGGTGATGCAGGTCTAGGATAGGTCTGAAGCTGCCTCTGGCCTTCAGGATTAGGAAATATTGGGAATAAAACCCCTTTCCCCTCATATCTTGAGGAACTTCCTCTATGGCTCCAATCTGTAGGAGTTTCCACCTCCTGGACGAGGTATTGTTCGTGAGACGGATCCCTGAAAAGGCACAGGGAAGGAGGGATGGAGGAAAATTGCAGGGTGTAGCCAGCTGCAATGGTGTTGAGCACCCAACAGTCTGAGGTAGCCTGAGCCTGCACAGTGATGAAAGGAGACAAGCAGTTCAGAAACAGAAGGGGGGATGGGATCCTGGGTCCAGACTGAAATACCGTCCTCGGGTGCACCCTCAAAATGCTGGCCTTGGGCCACCTGGCTATTGTGCGGGCCCCAACTAGGCAGCTGGAGCATGACAGGGTGGGATGACTATGACATTTAAAACCTTTGTGTCTGTCCCTTCTTTTGTAGGAGCTCTGCCATGGCGGACCCGAGAATCTAGGTGGTAGAGGCGGCCGGAAATGTCGGCCTGAGGCATGTACAGTCCCAAGGAGCAAAGCATGGCACAGGAATCTTTCAGTTCATGCAACCCGGTATCCATTTGCTCTGGAAACAGAACTTTGCCCTCAAATGGAAGATTCTGAATGGACTGCTGCACTTCTTGGGACAGCCATAAGTTGCGTCTCATGGATACAGTGGAGGCCATTGACCTGGTCACCAAATCAGCCGCATCCAATGCCATCTGGAGAGAGGCTCTGGCTACCTTCTACTCTCCTTCAGGATGTACATGAACTTCTGTCCAAGTTCTTGCGGCAGGGAGTCTTTAAATTTACGCAACGAATCCCAGATATTGTAATTACATCTCCCCAAGAATGGCTGCTGGTTAGATATCCTAGGTTGGAGACTGACAGTAGAATACATTTTTCTCCTAAAGAGGTCCAGTTTTCTAGCATCCTTGTTTTTAGGGGAGGCACTTGCCTGTCCCGCTCATTTGCGGCAAACACTACCAGAGATGCTGGAAGTGGGTGTGAATGTAAATATTCACAGTGCTTGGCAAGCACATAAATTTCTTTTCTGCCCTCTTAGACACTGGTGGCAAAGGGGATGGGTCTGCCAAAGGGCCTTAACCACTTTCAGCACCCCTTCATGCACTTAGAGAATGCTGCAGCCACCAGTATGGCAGAGGCTATGCGTTAGCTCTGAGCTCCTCCTGGTGGGCCAAAAGTCATCTGGTGGGAGTGGGTGGAAGGAACCTGCAACTGCCTCGTCCAGGGATGAGGAGGATGACGACAATAACAAGGGAGAGGCTGTGGCACCTTCTACCAGGAAGTCTCCCTTGGAACCGACACTTGCCCTTTAGTACCAGCATCAAAGACCAAGTCTGGTTCCTTCACCAGTGCAGGCAGTGCCACGGACTGCTTATTGGATGTGACTGTGGATGATCAGTGAGAGTATGGGTCTGGCGTCATGAGTGGCTGCGGGTCCAGCTCTAAAAGTCCAGTGCCCAAGCTGACCAATGTTTGTGAGGCTGTGAACTGAATTACCCCTCCGACTCCGAGGAGGACTCCTCCCTCGGGGACCATGGCGGGGCTGTCAGTGCCTCCCTATGTCAGCCCTGACAGGAGGCCAGAACGCAGTGCTAAGAGGAAAGTGACTGGCAGTGTTCTGGAGAATGGTATTGTGTAGGCAGGGACCAGAGTCGAGATAGTGGAGAGTGGCACCGAGCTGGAGACCACGTCGAGGACCTTCGAGGAGTCGGCGATTGGTGCTGCAGCATCACCAACTGTTGCCGAGAGGGGAGCAGCCAGTACCAGGAGGTTGGTGACCGACATTGCAAGGTCAGTGAGCCACATAATGAAGCTGAAGAGTGTGAACATGGAGCCAGCAACCTGGGCCGCAGGATTGGAGACCATAGTTGTGATACAGAAGATCAGGGCCATGATGTGACAGACTGGTGCCATGACTCCAGGACCGGCAACGACCGAGTAACCATTTGCAGTGGTCCTATGGAGAGCTTCCATTTGGAGGGAAGAGCCTTCGCTGACTCTGCAGCTAACTAGGTATCCCGTTGCGTAAGTGGTACTGGAAGGGCCATGAGATCCCTGGCCACCTGAAATGCCTCTGGCATTGAAGTAACAATTATTTGTAGGGGTCCCCTACCGCTCCCAGGAGTCTGAGGTAGTTCCCTGGGTGGGCTTGGGGCCCTTGGTGAAGAAGCTGCCCCTTGCTACTCCACAGAAGGCAGGTAGCCCGAGACGGGTCATTTACCTGCCCTCTCTTTCCTTTCTCAGCGCCAGGGAACACCCTCGTTGTTCTCTGCACCTCTTTCTTGGCATCAGCAATGGTGAATGGTGCCACAGTGAACCCAGTGGAGCATTCCGCAACAATGCAAACATGCCCAGTGCAGAGTCAGAACGGGATGACTCCGAGGCCAGTCTCAGAGCCATCTCCATCAGGAGGGCTTTCAAACAGATCTCTGTCCTTTTGAGTCCTTGGTCTAAAGTTTTTACGAATTCTGCATTTATCTTAAATGTGTGTCTCCCTCAAACGCTTCAGATAGCTTCTATAGGAGTTACTGACCAGCATAAGCTTACAGCAAGCAGAACACAGTTTGAGGTCTGGGGACCAGAACATGCCTCATCCCTCGGATGATGTCCCTAATGGGACCATTAACTAACTCTAACTTACTAACTACAAAATACTAACTCTATTGAACAACTATATACAAGAAACTATGAAAGAACCACTGTAAGTTCTTGCAGTCGCAAGAGGAAAGGCGTTCCAGCACCCGTCAGAGGCAATCAGAAGGAACTGAGAGAGCACAGGGCCGGTGGCACCTCATATACCGGCGCATGAGTGCCAGGCTCCAGAAGGCACCAGATTCGGCCCTACAGATACCACTAAAGCAAAAATCTCCAGCAGCCACATGGGCATGCACATCTAACACAGCATCAACATGAGCAGGCACTTGAAGAACTCCTCCATTTTCTGCAAAGCAAACATGTGAAAGTTCTCCCACTTCCTGAATATCTAAAATAGGAGCCTAGTTCTCACCAGTGCAGCATGTACACTGCACTTCGCTCATGAATATTTAAAGAAGCTGTTTGGTGACAGGGAAAATAACTGCTGAATTCTGGCAGAATAAAATAGTCAATTAAAAACACACACAACTCTTGTAAAGAAACTAACAGTGACCCACCATATGAGAACCCACTATAGCAACCTAATTTTTCTCTTCCCTTAGATAACGTAACTGCACACAGCATATAAAGTACTGAAAAGACTGTCTTGAAACGTAAGAAAATGAATCCGAGTCTGTGTCATGCGGATCACTGTTGAACCTGTTGGCTAAAGTGAATTACTGTAAACAAAATAATTAGAATTTATGTAGCATTTTACATTTTCAAAGCACTATATGATCACCAGGGTCCTAATTCTGATCTTGCACAGGTGTAAACCTATCAACTTCAACTGAGTTGCTCCTGATTTACAACTGTTTTAAATCAAAATAAGATCTAGCCAATTAAGCCTCTCAAAATACCTGTATGACAGATATTATTTATCCTTATTTTACAAATTAGGAAACAAACAGTGAGGGTAAGCAATTGCCCAAGCACACACATACCTACACATAGCTCATATAGGCTCCTGTTTCTAGTTTAAGTTAAATAACTGTTTAGGGCTGTTGATTAATCACAGTTAAT
The DNA here is from genome assembly GCF_003597395.2 of Chelonoidis abingdonii. Taxonomy (NCBI): domain Eukaryota; kingdom Metazoa; phylum Chordata; order Testudines; family Testudinidae; genus Chelonoidis; species Chelonoidis abingdonii. The sequence continues at coordinate 346,587,361 of NC_133769.1, forward strand.
TCATGCGATTAACTAAAAAAAATTAATTGCGATTAATCACAGTTTTAATCGCACTGCTAAACAATAGAATTCCAATTGAAATGGATTATATATGTTGGATGTTTTTCTACATTTTCATATACATTGTATTCTGTGTTGTAACTGAAATCAAATTGTATATTATTTTTTATTACAAATATTTGCACTTAATGATAAAATAAATAGTATTTTTCAATTAACCTCATTCAAGTACAGACTGTAGTGCAATCTGTCATGAAAGTGCAACCTAAAACGTGTATTTTTTTGTTACATAACTGCACTCAAAAACAAAACAATGTAAAACTTCAGAGCCTACAAGTCCACTCAGTCCCCTACTTCTTGTTCAGCCAATCACCAAGACAAATAAGTTTGTTTACATTTACAAGAGATAATGGTGCCCTCTTCTTATTTACAATGTCACCAGAAAGTGAGACCAGGCATTTGCATGGCACTTTTGTAGCAGGCATTGCCAGATATGATAAACATTTGTATCCCCCTTCCCTCTTTGACCACCATTCCAGAGGACATGCTTCCATGCTGATATTCTTTAAAAAAAAATAATGCATTAATTAAATTTGTGACTGAACTCCTTGGGGAAGAACTGTACGTCCACTGCTCTGTTTTACCCACATTCTGCCATATATTTCATGTTATAGTAGTCTCCGATGATGACCCTGCACATGTTGTTCATTTTAAGAACACTTTCACAGCAGATTTGAGAAAACGCAAAGGTACCAATGTGAGATTTCTAAAGATAACTATAGCACTTGACCCAAGATTTAAGAATTGGAAGTGCCTTCCAAAATCTGAGAGGGACAAGGTGCAAAGCTTGCTTTCAAAAGTCTTAAAAGAGCAACACTCTAATGCGGAAACTACAGAACCTGAATTACCAAAAAGAAAATCAACCTTCTGCTGGTGGCATCTGACTCAGATAATAAAAATGAACATGCGTCAGTCCACACGGTCTGCTTTGGATCGTTATCAAGCAGAACCAGTCATCAGCATGGATGCATGTCCCCTGGAATGGTGGTTGAAGCACGAAGGGACGTATGAATCTTTAGTTCATCTGCCATGTAAATATCTTGCAACTATGGCTACTACATTGCCACGAGAAAGCCTGTTCTCACTTTCAGGTGACATTGTAATCAAGAAGCGGGCAGCATTATCTCTTGCAAATGTAAACAAACTTATTTGTTTGAGTGACTAGCTGAACAAGAAGTAGGACTGAGTGGACTAGCAGGCTCTAAAATTTTACGTTGTTTTATTTGTGAATGCAGTTTTTTTGTACATAATTCTACATTTGTAAGTTCGACTTTCATGCTAAAGAGACTGCACTACAGTAATTGTATGAGGTGAACTAAAAAGACTTTTTACTGCGCAAATACTTGTAATAAAAATAAATATAAAATGAGCACTGTACACTGTGTATTCTGTGTTGTAATTGAAATCAATATATTTCAAAATGTAGAAAACATCCAAAAATATTTAAATAAATGGTATTATTATTGTTTAATCGTGTGAGGGTTACTTGTCTCTATCACCTCATTAGATACTCACTGCCCCTACCCCCAACACAGGGACCCTGAATGGCGTAAGGAAAACCTCTCGTGTTAGGGGCAGTGGGGGGATACTGGTGTCTGTGATATTTCTCTCCTTAATTAACCCAGGACTTTGCAGTATTAGAAGTGCTTGGGTCTCCCCAGCCCCATCCCAAGTTGAATCTAAAGGTACGTCTACACAGCCCACAGCAGCAGGTCTCCGAGCATGCCTCCTCTCTAGGCTTCAGAACCAGAGCTCCAGTCCAAGCTGCAACGTCAAACAGCCATTTTTACAGAACTACCACAAGTCTGAGTCTATCAACCGGGCTGAGAGGCTCGCTCTCAAATGCTGTGTAGACATACCCTCAGAGGTCCTAGTGCAGTTTCCATATGACACAAACTAAGGAGCTGGTCTCTTCAGCAGCCGGGTCTGGTTCTGCCCCATGCTTCCCCCATCATACTGAGTCAGAGTAAGTTTAATATACTGTCATTTTGCGTAGTAAATACCATTCCAAGTGCTCCTTGCCCTCTTTTGCTGTCAGACTACATTACTTGGCTGCTGGATCAGACAAGAATTATAAGTTAAGCGTGATTTACCTGTTAGATAGCACAGTTCAGGGATCAGGTGGACAACACGTGGTTCAACAGTGCTATTCTGCTTACTTTTCAATCGGCTAACCAGCATAGGCTGATTTAGGTCAGTCAGGACTATATCATACTGCTGTAAGGTGAAATATTATTGAGGAAAAGATTAATCAGGAGACACTGTACCACGTTCCAGATAATTAGTCAAATCTGCTCATAAGCTGCAAGCTATTCCAGTGGCTGTGTTTTGGGCTGTACAATAAAGACCAAAATAATCTTGTCCACATATAGAGATACATGCATTCCCCCAATCTGGAGGTACAAAAGGGAAGGAAAGCAGACTTTTCCAACCACATGGGATTCCTCTTGTCTAGAGGAATTCTTGTATGGTAAAACTGGCAGATACCTCTAAACCAGTTATTCCTTACTCTCCCGATGTATAGGGCATATAGTGCATGAACCAAAACAGGCAGTGCTTCAGCCATCCACAGCTCAGGGGATGGATCCTCAGGAACCACAGCTAATTCGACATAATTCACAACAGGCCTGAGCCTGTTCTAAATTGCACCAGTTGTCAAAAACAGCCCCCAGGATTATGGGGAAGGCAGAGAGTAGGGTCCAGTACACTGAGAATCTGGCTCTATGTTTTTATCCTGTGCTTCTAACATCACTCAAAACTACTTTCTGGAAAGATACTGGGCCTTATTCCACTGAGTGTTAATCGCTACCAAATAGGAATGACTAATATTTTACACAGGTCTAAATACCTACACAAGGTACAAAGCAGTACACAATCTTAAGTTTTCTTGTACGACATTTTCTGTTATTGTTCTCATGCTGCCACCACCATCAGCTACTATATTCCTTTTCTGGTTTCCACATGTATGTAGAATAATCTTTTGCTTCCACTGAAAGTGATTCCTGGCCAACCAAAAGGGATAAGAATGAAGTATTGTCTTCTCTGCATAACATGCCAATCCCTACCTTTCTGTATTTTCTTGTATCTGTAAAGAACCAGTTCATATTATAAAGACAGAGGTTCTAATTCACTATCACTTCCAATACAACTCAGACACTAACAAAGGAGAAAATTGAATCAAAATGCATAGAGGGACTTTATACCTGTAGACAAAAAGGGAGGTATCTGACTAGCTAGCTACTTTATACATCTGCATCAATAATTAGAATGAAAGGCCAGATTCTGTTATCAGTTATACTAGTATAAATCAGGAGCAACTCCACAGAAATCAGTGGAGTACTGGATTTACTCTGGCACTAACAATAAGATCATTCAGGAAGACTATATTTGAAGGTACAAGGCCAAATGCACCCAACAAATGTAACAGTCCCAATTTTATCTTTTGGCCTAATTAAACCTTTAAATGAAAAGCAGCAATACTTTACCTCAATCTAATGTCTCAAAATATGATTAGGATAGGATGCCTGCAATAAGACCAAACGTAAGCCTGCCCTTAAACATATGAACAAGGGCAAAGATAGATAACAATGGCATTTTAACTACTGTAAAGTTGTGTTTCCAGCACTGGAACTAATGAAATACAACCCCTTTTAATGTGTATTGTACATGCAGCATCTGGAGTATGAGCAGATTTTTTCCATATAGCACTTTTATGTGCTTTGAAGCATACTAAACACAAAAAGGGACTATTTCTAGTCTTATTGTACATTGGAAATATAGATTTTTATATATTTTTAGATATTTAAATATTTTTAGATATTTAAAATTACTTCTAATACACCATGCAATATAGTAGTGATGAGTGTGAAAATGCTTTTTGCCACACTCTAAGTGTACTCATGATTTTATTAATGTTCATAAAGTATCTCAAATCTGTAAGTACCACGTAAGTGTGAAACATCATTATTCTTAGGATTTCACTGTAACTTATTTTTTATGCATGTATGTTTATGGATGGAGCAATGTTTGCTCTTACTTGCCAAGCACTTACTTACAGCACTCTGTCCTGAGAATACTTTAAGACAATGGAACAAGTTAAAGTTCTGTTACTTTTCATAAAAGGTTAAGCCGAACACTCTAATATACAGAATGCTGTTAATAATATTTCATACTTAAAGAATTATTTCATCTTCAAAACACTTTACAAACAGTTCCTCATCCTAGAATCTAGCAAAGAGTTACCAGAGTCTATTAGTAAAAGTAATTTTAAATATCCAAATGTAACAGTACTGTATTTCCAATGTACATCATACTACTAAAAATGGTTCCGTTTTTGTGTTTAACATAGAAAACTTTGGTCACACTTGCCACAATTACAGCGCTAGTACATTCAGAAGCAACCACACAATCAAAAAAAATTATATTATTTTGTAACAGTTTCCTAGTTTTTAACCTACCTGCTTATAATAATCAACATAAGAGATTTCAGTGCCATCACGTTTTGGAAATGTGTCCGTTGGCTTCACACACCAGTCAATATCATCAATACGGTAGGTTTTATTGTTATATCTGGGAAAATGCACAATAAAAGTGAGGGGATTTAATTGCTTGGCCTGTTTAAGTGTGGTATAGTCATAAGTCTTTTCCAGTATAGAGACTTGCCCATTTGGATGTATGTAGAGGGGAAGCTTAGAATGACACAACAAATATCAGTTGTATGTGATACTGTCTTCTATATTTTCTCAAAGGATAAAGCTTGCACCTTTAATGAATTTTCAGTAGTACAATAAAAACCTTTTTAAAAAATCTTATCAAATATTACTGCAAAGCAGACTGATTAATTTACAAAAGACAGTTTTAACATACATGTACCAGCAGATACATATTTACTCCAATAACTTGGAAATAATTTTAACTACACTGAATTATATTTAAAAAAAGTCTAAGGCTCCAAATCAGCAAAGACGTGCATGCATTACTTTTATCTACTGCAAGTATTCCCATTGAGGCCACCAGAATTACTCACAGCACCCTAAAAATAATGACATGCATATGTCTTTGCAGGATCAGTGGGCAAGCTTTGAAGTCATCAAATTCAAGAAGTACATATCCATCACTCCTTCCAGGCCAGAAGGAAGAGGTGCCGCAAGAGCAATCCAAACTGTGAGAGAAAACAGTCTAAAATGGTGTGCTACCTAGCCCCAAGTGGGGTTGAACAGTGGCCCAACATCAGACCCCAGAAGACTCTGTTTAAAAATCAGAATAAAAAAAGAAAGATAAGAGTCACACTGTGGTACATGTAGCAGGCAAAAGAAATCGAAGTCCTGTACAAATCCAGGTTCTGCTGGTTTTTTTTGGCTTCTCCCAATCCAATTCCCACACAACAGGAGGATCATGCAGGGGGAAGGGTCAGTAATGGCCAGCTCAATCTTCTAGAGACAATAAAGACACAGCTAGGGGAGAAAACTGATGGCCCACTGCCCCTTCAAAGGGCAGCAATACTGTGATAAGGAGGCTCCCTCTTAAAGATACTTCCTATAGGAGTTTCTTTTTCTGGTGGGAGACACCCAATGCACTCCTACGTGAGGTAAATATCCTTGTGACCTGGACGTGTCTACAATATCCTCCCAAACCAAGCTAATAGCAACAAAAACTAGCAGCTCTCCCCCACATACATTCTCCACCTCCACATTTGTCCTCTTCGTGGGATACCCAGATTTCTTTCATGCTCTCCTGCTTTTGCAGATCTTTCTACTGCAAGATACACCTATAATCCTTAACAAACAGCCATCTTCTGCCTCATGAATACTTAGTTTATGAATGACACAAAAAACCACTACAAGTTTTAACATGGACTATGACTTTTTAAGTAGAAAGAAGTGCAAAAAGTCATTATGTACTAATGGTTCTAGTTGACAGGACACCTAAGTCAACAGAACAGCAAAATAAATAGTGATGTCTTTACCTTGTAAGCACAATAAGTCCTATCAGCTCCTTTTCACAGGTTTGTATGAAGCACGCGCTGTCAATTCTGGTATACAGACTTGTCATGAATTCCAGAACAGTCTCACTGCGAAGGACTTTATGGCTCACGTCAGCACTTAACATCACTCTGTTCTCAAACTGTGTAATGGAAACAGCAAATCCTGGCCAAAGAGTCAGTCTTACGGAATGCAAAGAAAAATATTTAAAATAACTCTTTTTGAATTAACACATATTTAACAACGTAGGTCCACTTCCACCATCTTAGCTGCCATGTGTTTGAAGTTAAGTTTTGCATATTTATTGGTACACAAACATGCAAGATGTATAACCTCTCTCTCTTCTCACACTGGTAATACAAAGAGTATCATCACTGGTTTGCCTAGCTCTGCCTTATGGTAGCGATTCTGTACCCAAGTTCCTGCTGCAATTTGTATTAATAATTCAGCACATCCTAAGAATTAAAATAATAATCCTCTGTGTGATGGCAGAGATTCTGTTCAAATACAAAGCTCAGACATGAAAAACTATTCTAGAGCATGATGTACTGGAAAGAATTTACATGTTACCATAAACTGTTATCAGAAAATTCTAGAATTAAAAGGGGAAAAAACCCAAAAACCTTACTTGTGCTGGGGAATTTCCACTGGGTCTGAAGGACTGTAGAAGTTCCGTCCAACTTGGTACATGGACAATTTTTTCAAAACCCTATGTATTAATGCATATTTTTCAACACATCACATAAATATAATTCTGAGAACACACTGAAAATAGATTTCAGACTAGATTTTTAACTCATTATTAGATTATTACATTTTAAGTTAACAAAATACACAACAGAAGCTGAACTCACAACGCAAGTCTCAAATCTAGCTATATTCTTTACTCCTAGGGGAATTCTGTGCCAAAAACATTAAAAATTCTGCTCACAATATTTTAAAATTCCACAAAATTCTGCATATTTCATTTGTTAAACTAACACAATATAATCACGCTAGTTTCAATTATTTTGGTAACTTATTTAAATTACAATATAATGGATGGAGAATGGGAGTGGGGAGCATGGGAGGAAATCCCCAAACCTCCTTTCTCTAATAGTAATGTAGTTAGGTTTGACCCTTTACTTTGAATTATTAGTCAACACAAATATATGCAGCCATATGCTCACTGTTACATCATAGGCAACTGAAGAGCAAGTGAGGGTTGGGGAATCAAACTCAATTTATATTGGCTACTGACCATCTCCAGAAAGGTAAGTAGCAAACAGTTCATGGAGCACATTTTGATAGGAAATTTTTTCAGTCCAAAAATTTAGAACAGTTCTAATTACTAAAGCACCATAAGCCTTTATAAGGCCACATTGTCCTTTATAATAAGACTTCATTAGACCATTCTGGCAATGTAAAGGACCCTTAAAACTTTTACGCCTGTTTTATACTCCTGGGAGAAATTCACTAAGAACAATGGGTACAATTCACTAAGCAGGCAAGCTGCTACATTCTGCTCCGCCTGAGGGGACAGAGCCGGCTCCATGCCTACCCCTCCATGCTGAGCGTGCCACAATAGCAAGCGAGAGGGACAGAATGTCTGTCTCTCTCACACACACACGACTGCCCAGCCTCCTCCTCATCCCCATCTCTACAAGCTGCTCTGGGCACCTGAACTAATGTGTCTGCACTGCCAGGGAAGAGCACATGACTACTCTTGCAGTCTCCCTTTGCTTCCCTATTAGAAGTCACTTTTCTGCAGGGAAGCAAAGAAATCTGTGAAGGTCATGAATTCTGTGTGCGCAGTGGCGCAGAATTCCCCCTGGAATAATACTTCAAACGAAACTATCTTCTAGAAATTGCTCAGGTTTCAAGACAGCAATTTGGACCTGAAAATTAAACTATATCTAGTAAATCTCACAATCTACTGTGCAAGAAAAAAATTAAAAAGACCACATCCATATCAGTGAAACAGTCACAAGGAAAAAAAGGGGCAGTTCAGAAACCAATATTAGCTATAATACCTTAGTACAAAGTGGAAATACTGCAAGAGTTCAGGACAACAGTAGCTACTACTACCCCATTCTACTGAAAGGTCTAATGCACAATTGATAAGTGAAGTGAAAAAGTCTGTGTGGTGGTGATTTACAAACACTTGGTATGGGGGCAATGAGGCCACACAGCTGTGAGATTTGATTAAGACAGAGTTGAGTTACACCTGCATTATGGAATACAATAAAATTAATTAATTCCAATAGTTCTAATAAAAGAAAAAAACATGTCCTTTAACAAATGCACACAATTCCATACATTGAGCTATTCATGTGTTAAGGAAGTGTAGAATCTCAAAACAGTTGATCATCTTCAAAATTCAAGTAGAAATCACTACTGCTGCCCAAGACACTGGACATAAAGTTTTAATAATAGGTAATACTACTAAATAATGACAGTATCACAATTATGTTAACACTTTCATCAGAAGTACTTTTATTCTTTATAACTACTTGTGCCAATTAATATTTCATAACAATTTTTTTAACTATGTACAATACACCGAGAGATTTTCAACCTACATTTTTACAACTTGAACAACTGAAAAAGTCAGATGCTACTAGATATGCAACTTTTTAGAAGTTTAATTTTTACACCTTTATTTATAAGGCCATGTTTTTATGCTCCATCTTTAACAGTTAATCTAAAACAAACTTTCAAAACCACTTACTTTTTTAAGACGATATTGAAAAACTGAATGCATACAGGGGAACTTGATGCTAGCTGATTTGTTAGCGTAACGGTGATATTTACCGTTACATCTCTTTTTGTTACACTCACTAATTCCGTAACCTAAGAAAAAAAATCAAAACACATACATGTAATATCCATTGCACATCTTGTCTGGAATACAGAATAGTAGTTATAAAAGTTTAACTGCCCCAAAATGTATCCTATATTACTGTTCAGATAATTTGTCTTTCCATCGATTTTCTGGGATCAGGAAGTTAATGTTCACAACACAACTGTAACTAATGCAAAAATTAACAGGGCATGCAGGCCTTCAACCAACATATCCAGAGCTCTGTGTTTATGGGCACAATCTTTACTCTCTCAAAGACAGAGCTTTCCTACAATGCAAAGGTCACTGATAATTTAAAATTTATTTCTATGCCAGAAAACTACTGCTACAGCATAACCCAGAAGCTAAAGCGTTGTGGCATTTTCTTCCATAAACCCACTTAAACAGCTTCTTGGTTTGCAAGTCTTTTTCCCCCACTTACTCACCTTTTGTTACAGTAATATGTTTCAAACTGCAGACTATTGGAACACTAGCAATGTTACTAAAAACTTGAGACTGAGCAATGCTTGTAAGGCCACCAAACACTGAGAAATACAACTGAAGTGCAACAGCAATTTTAATATGGTAAAGTGAAGACAGCTCAGTGTGCTATGTGAAGCCCCAGAAAATAAAGAATTGTACCCCACAGTTCTGTCTTTTTCTACCTTTTTAAAAACATATTGTATTTTCAAGCTTTGAAAAGTGTTAGATTGACAAACCTGGAAACTGATGTAGTAAGATGAGGCCCTGAAACAAACTCTTATGTCAGAGGCCCAGTCTGAGGCCTGAACCAAAGTACTTCCACGCATTGCTAAGCAAAAGCTTGGCTGTGAGCCAGAGGCAGGCCTCACTCAGAGAAGATGGCGAAAAGAGGGTTGTTAGAAGCAGATGCATTCACATTCAAGTGCTAATAAGAGGAACTTCTGCCAAGATGACACCTGGACAGCCCGATACAAGGACATTCCATAGACATAACAAGGAACAGGCAGGTGCATCTTAGAGACAGGACAGTGTGATGGATAGATCTGTTTGTCTGAAACAACATGATCAGAGGGGAGACAGCACCCTAATGAACCAAGGGGCTGTACTTCAATACATCAGTAGGGATGAGTAAACTGTATAAAAGAAGGTCCCAAAGTGCACATCTTTGGCTACATCTATACTACAGGATAAATTTGAATTAGCTTAAACCGATTTTATAAAACAGATATTATAAAGTCGATTGTGTGCGTCCACACTAGGCACATTAATTCGGTGGTGTGCATCCATGGACCAAAACTAGCATCAATTTCTGGAGCGGTGCACAGTGGGTAGCTACTGTAAAATAATGAGGCCAATAACGTCGATTTGCGTCCACACTAACCCTAATCCGATATAGTAATATCGATTTTAGCGTTACTCCTCTCGTTTTGTAGGAGTACAGAAATCGATTTAAAGAGCCCTTTAAATCGACATAAAGAGCAGTGTAGTGTGGACGGGTGCAGCGTTAAATCAATTTAACGCTGTTAAAAATCGGTTTAACAGCGTAGTGTAGACCAGGCCTTTGTTTGACCTAGGGGGCAGTGGAAAGTCCCGCCACTGACTGAGCCGGTTCATTGCCAGGGGGTACAAATTCATAGTATGTCTTGTAGAGTCTATAGGAAACTATTACTGTGCTTTGTTTGACAATAAATCTGGCTCGGGTTCCTTTGTACCTTACTAGAGTCTGTGGTCTTTGGGGGTTCTCTCAGGGTTTGCTGTGTCAGCTATCTGCGCAGAGCTGGGACAGCACACACAGGGAACACGCACCCAGCTAATTTATTATCATCGAACAAGAGCAAAGTATCACACCGGTAGCCACTGACAACAACTGAAACCCTCTATTAGCTTAGCAGACATAAACAGTTGAAATGGGAGCTATGCTCAATTAAAGATTGCCAAAATGTATGCATACATGCAGCACTAATGAAATGCAGGCACCTCTGGGTAGAAGGAGAGAAGTCAGATAAGACAATCAGCATGTAAAACTCTACACATCAGAAGTTGGTGGCCAGGGGAATTTTGGCCAAGGACATCATTACAGTGCCATCTTTAGTGTTCTCACAAAGTGGACAAGCCTCATTTTTTAAAGATCCACATACAATAAAATCCAAGGAATTCAATATATCTACCTTGCAGGATGATGAACTAAATTGATCCTGTTATTTCAATCTTAGTGTTTAGCTCACTAAAGCATCCCCTCAGGCAGTAGATGTTGCCAACACCAATCTTCAGATAAGAGGAGATGGCTTGGTCACCAAATTATTTGAACTCTTTTAAACAAATAAAAGAAAAGGTTTTGGGGAGGGGATAGTTTCAGCCTGCCAACACAAAGGTCATAATTAAAATGACTTTGGCTTTGTGGTAATGTAAAAGTGCACAGGGCTTATCTTCACCTGATTTTCCAGCTTTTGAGAAAGAAAAAGGATGGCTCCATCAAATGCTTTGGCTTTTCCAAGAAGTTCGGTATGGCTGTAAAGCAAAGCAAGGCGCAGGCGCCTTGATTCCAACTCTGGATTAAATGTTACATGGTATTGGTAAAGCTGCCATTCCCTAGGCAAGCCTAAGCTATATAGGTTTGTGATCACTTTCACTGGAATTCCACTGAAGCCTGAAAACAGATAAGTAAGTTTATTTCTTTTAAGACAAATATTACTATCAAAAATATTTAAATCATATTACGTAATTACAGGCGATACTTTATTGCTCAGTAAACTTAAGAAACAACACTAAGATCTTTTTGACAAGAAAGTCATCAAAATACAAACGCAAGTCAATCAAAATGAATGCTTTACCAGCATCAATACAAGTAGATGGAACACAATGTCTAACGAAACATAAAATGATACAGATGGGCTAGAAAAAGTAATTTCCCACTGTCAACATACGTTATTTTACAAAAATACACTAAAGATTAGTTTATTTTTCCCAATTAACTATTTGATGGTGACTGGCAAACATACCAGACCTGTCAAAATAAATAATAATACAGCTCCAAATAAATGTGGGAGGCGTAAGAGGGGGTGTAACCAGCCTTTGATTTCTTATTTTGAAGGATCATGAAGACTAGACTTATGACCAATCACCAGGTTACACACAGAGAGATGCCCCAATGTGTACTGTTCTGGAGACATAACTAAGGAACCCTGCTCATGTCAGCTTGTAAGGGTTAGGTCAGACTGCTCTCTTTCCCTCTCTCTCTCTCTCCCCCCCTCAAAAAAGCAATTTCCATAAAATACTTATTACTACCATCTTTTATATTCCAGACAAAGCATGACACACATAAATGCAGTCACTGTAGTTAGGCAGCGCAAGTTTGCTTTTAACTGTAAACTCAACCTGCTTTGCAGTATAATAAAACAGTACACCACAATGATGTAGCTGATTTTTTCCTAAAATGTTCACTCATCCCAGTTATACTTGAAATGCATTCTAACATCTGACTAAGAAATAATACTGTTTAATTCTGTTTTATATTCCATCCAAGGATCTCAAAGCACTTAAATATTAAGCCAGACAATACCCCTATGAAGTAGAGTGCTGTTAACTCCATTTTATAGATGAGAAGACTTAAGCACAGGAGGCTTTATAAGTATTTTACATAAAGTCACACAAATAGTAAGTGACAGATTCAGTAACAGAACACAGATCTGACTCCCAGTCCTTTGCCACATCCATAAGACCACATTTCCATTCTAGTGGAATTTTTTGTTTAGCAGAGACTACATTTTTCTGTGAAAAAATAAAATCAAAATGCTCTCCTTGTTTGATAGACAATATTCTTGATTTTGAACAATGTTGAAAGTCAATCTTTGAATTGGTTTCTTAATACTTCATTTAACAAATACAAGAAACATTTATTCCACATCTTACTACAGAAGCCACGTTTATTCTATTCTTTTTTTAAAACTAAGATAAAGATTTTCTCTGGTTAGATATATTAATCCCTCAGATTCACCAGATCAAGAGCACCTGCCAGAAGTACTAATGCAAAATGTATTGTGTTATGTCAGAGAAGCTTAACTTCAGAAGCCAAGAAAGTTGAAATATATCATACAAGTAACACAAAGAGAATTTACATGTCAAAAATTAGACATCTCTGAACATTCTCTTGATAACTGGAAACTCCTGTAAGCGGCTGAAAACAAATTCTGAGGTAAGGAGCAACCTCAGCTCCAAGTTAAGGACTCTCAGCATATTTTCATGTTCTCATGTATTAACCAAATACTATGGGCTTGCTGCTGAAGACAGGGAGCTCTTGCAACTCGCTAAAATCTATGGACTACTGGTACTTAGCACCTCCCCAAATCAGACCCTTAGAAGGCAAGGCTAAACTGAAGGAAATGGAGTTACTCTACCTGTTTTACAGTCTTTCACGTGTGCCATGGTCTCTCTAGTATTTATTCCCAAATCTTGAAAGTTACACCGGGTCTTTCCCCCTCTCTCCAGCAGTGTGCATCCAGAAGCCCCAGCAGAAAGGCCATCTTGAACAGAAACATAGGAAGAACTGTAAAATTTATTCATTCCCTGCAAATCCAGCAAAATAACTTAAGAATTCATAAATTTGGACACAGGTAGTTTTATAGCCTTCAGTCTATTATCCTTCAATTTTTGTCATCCTAATAGCAAGAATTAGGCTACATAACCGGAATATGTTTAACTGGATTTTATTTGGACAGCAGCACATAAAATATGTAATAATGAGATGCAAAATCACTTTTTAATAACCAGAGCCTGAGCTACCACATGATTGTCACAGCAGTATTAACAGCACCTTATTCTTAAAGTGGTTTAAAAAATAAATTCCTTATTTTTATACAAGACTTGCAACTCATTTATATACTTCATCCGGCTTATAATTTCCTAATACATGTTAATACATTCACTTAGAAAACAAGCTATAGTAGTTAATAATAAAATACATTACCCATTATTAATATGTATTCTACTAGAACCTGGAGCCTCAGTCATGGACCAAAACTATTGTGCTATGCCCTGTACAAACAGAGAACAAATAGATAGTCCCTGCCTTCAAGAGCTTTCAAAGTAAATAATGCAGTTGCCCTCTTACATCGCTGAGTAAGTTTTGTTGTTTCCCTGTGGCCACAGGAAGTTGAGGCTTCTTTCTCAGATTGTGGAGTCCTAAGAGCCACAGGCTTATCACTTCTAGAACAATCCTATGAGATATGGATAAAGGATGTCCGTAAGATGGAAAATGGCTTAGTTACCAAAATAGTTACTCTGTAGATAGCCCATTGTCCTAATAATATGATACATGTTCTCATGGAAGAGATGAAATTTCACTGCTGAAAGTCACCACGTACAGCACAGGTGATACTGTAAAGAAATTTCAATACTGCATAGGACAGAGGCAGCTATTACAGAATAGAGATAACATTATCCCCACCACATATTTAACTTTAAGCCTGTGCAGAAGTCCCCCATCCTTAAACACTTTCCTGATTAAGATAGATTGCTGAATCACAGCTTTAGTGAACTGAGATCATGTCATGCAGAAACCTGCTCAGACAGAAGCAACAGAAATGTACCAAACACTAGAAACAAAGACAACCTGCCTACTACTTAAAAATCTTCAATTCACGAACACTAAGAAAATTCACTCTAAGAAACAGCATTATTCAGGTTTTTCAAGGGATGTTAATAACAAGAGATCTTTTTCTTTAGTATTTTATCCACATCACAAAAATACTGAGTCAAAAGAAAACAATTTTGGTGCTTAGTTTTGAATGATAGATGTCACCCCTTCTTGATAAGGCAGGCCTTTTTCACTTGTTCTCTATTATAAAAACTAAATGCAGAGTGGCAGGACAGAAGGGGCACGTGGACAAATTGTCCTGAAAGACTATTAATTTGACTTTAAATGTAGGCCAGTTTTGCAATGTCAGTTAAAAGCAGGCAATATTCATAGTACAATTTCATAGTTTGTGTCTTTCAAGAAGAAAAGAAGATAAGCTGCACAAAAGCGTGAATATTTTTGTATTTCTTGCCATTAAAGGAAGTTATATTAGACTCTATTTCAGTGATTAAGCCAAAAAGATAAATTCAGTCACATGAAGGAATGAAATGGTGCTGGCCCTCAATTCGCACTCAGTGTCAACAGCTACAAAAACCAGTTTCCACTCTCTGGCTCAGATACCTATACCCCACACATGGGTGATTGGGGGCCACTGGGGAAGTGACACATTTTACCCCCAATGGGGGGAGGAAGGGGTGACCGCTGTCACTGATGAGCAAGGCAGTGTTCAGCTACCACCCTGGTGGTCAGGGACAGGAATGAACCTGAACAGACAGCACGGAACAGGAAGCCCAGGACCTGCCCCGACCCCGAGTGTCACGCACACACAAGACCCGGCCCCACAAGGAGGACACACTGGAGGCCGGGTCAGAGGACACGGAGCACGTCACGGACACGAAGTACGCACCGGCCGCCGTGGGGAGCCCGGCTGCCCCCCGCTGCCGGTGGAGCCCGTGAGGGCCTGTCCCCGCGCTCGGACCCGCGCTCGCCCGGTCATTTCCCTCGCAGATGCACCGCGCGCCGCCCTGTGAGCAGGAAACACACAGACACGAGGGTGTGAAATACGCTGCCTGGGGCGGGGCCGTTACCACCGCGCGTTTATCCCAGCCCGCTGCTGGGTCACCGCGAGGCTGGGCTGGGGCATCACGGGGCGGGTACGGAACCGGCTCCGCGTGGGTTCTAGTGCGGGCGGGGGGCCATGACGAACCGCAGGGGCTGCGACAGACGGGGAAACACCGGGTCCGCCCGCCTGAATATCCAGAAGCGCCTCAGGGCCTCTCTCCGCGTGCTCACCAACCCCGCCCGCAGCCGCCCACGCGCTTCCCGCGCTCCTCCACACACACGTGACACTACGGAAAGCCACGCCCCTCCAGCGGCAATAACACGCCCGCTCTAGAGTAGGCGCGCGAGCCCCTGCAAGCCACGCCCCCTCAGTAATACGACAGCGTTCGGGCCGGGGGAGTGTTGAATCCGCGTGACACCTCCGGGGGCAGGCTGTTGCCAGGGTTCGGCAGCCCCCTGCGGCAGGGCAGTGGGGCCTTCTCC
Organism: Chelonoidis abingdonii; assembly: GCF_003597395.2. Lineage (NCBI taxonomy): Eukaryota > Metazoa > Chordata > Testudines > Testudinidae > Chelonoidis > Chelonoidis abingdonii. Next base: position 346,603,322 of record NC_133769.1, read on the forward strand.
ATGTGGAGGCGGCCCCAAGGGTGGGGTTAGGGAGAGTCCTGGGCAGGTGGCAGCCATACAGAGCCATAGCAGGAAAGGCAGAGACAGGTGGGGGAACTATACTGCAGGCAATACCAGGGCACAGCATGACATCACAGCCGTGACCCATGGTGCAATGTCATGGTCACCAAAGAATCACCTTGGAAGTGACATGTAATGTCATGACACAGTTGCTTCCTGAGTCAGATGTTACACTGTGACAAAGCCACCTCACATTGCTGTCACAACAGTCGCCTTGTGCTGCAGTACAATGCCATGGCACCCAGATACAAACAGTTCATGCTGTCAGAAAGAAAGAAGCAGATAGATCCCAATACCTATGATGTATTTTCATAAATATTTAGTATGCTAAGCAATTCAGCATATTTTTCTAGGCGCTTGTCAGTTTAACTTCCAAGGCATGTACATACACATGCACCTATACATGTATCCTCCTGGTGTTCCCAGTTGCAATGGGAAGGGGCATGTGCTTCCTCTGGACATTTTTGCTCAGGTCTTTTCATCAACCAATAAGGAGATGGTTTTTGTGGGCTCTGAATATAGAATAGATCTACCAAATTAAGGTGCAAGGAAGTGAAGTGCCACGGTTGGGAGCTGGCGGAGTAGAGCGGGCTTGGGCCAGGCTGCTCCTCTTCCTGCCGCTGCCAGTGAGGAGGGAATCCCTTCCCCCAAGTCCCCTCCCCCAAGCAACACGTTTGGGGACGAGGTGAGGGAAGCGAAGCAGTCTGCTCCTGGCCCCCGACTAATCGCATGGACCACTCTGGACCTCTAAGGCCCCCAAAAGTGGCCCCTCCACAGCTCCTGCCTCCCAGACCCCATGGGGGGTCTGTGTAGGGCACCCAAATGGCTAGGGATGGTCCTGCATATCATACCTACACCCATTTTTGGGAAATCACCTTTCTTCCTGTTCCATCCTGCCACAACTAGTCAAAGGAGATACCTAAATTGGAGCCCCTTTAGTTTGCAGAGTATATTTTGTGAAGGGCTCTAGACTTTTAAATTCATTTTTCTCCATCTCCATCTAAAATAGCCCAAATCTGTTGACATTCAAGGTTCATCTCTTTTTCCCAGCCTTTTTGGGAGAGAGAGGTGAGCTGAATTCTGGGACAGGTGCACTGGGTCTAAGCAACTGGTATGATGTTTTTCTTTTCTTCCTAGTTTCCAGCATCAGAACATAAAAATGGCCAGACTGGGTCAGACCAAAGGTCCATCTAGCCCAGTATCCTGTCTTCCAACAGTGGCCAATGTCAGGTGCCCCAGAGGGAATGAATAGAACAGGTAATCACCAAATGATCCATCCCCTGTTGCCCATTCACACCTTCTGGCAAACAGAGGCTAGGGACCCTGTCCATCCTGGCTAATAGCCATTGATGGACCTATTCTCCATGAACTTACCTAGTTCTTTTTTGCACCCTATTGTAGTCTTGACCTTCACAACATTCTCTGGCAAGGAGTTCCACAGGTTGACTGTGTATTATATGAAAAAAGACTTCCTTTTTTTTGTTTTAAACCTATTGCTTACTAATTTCATTTGGTGACCCCTACTTCTTGTCTGCAGGGTTTATATTATTTCTGCGTTCATTTACTATATTTTAATATATGTTAAAGGTACATACAGCCCTGGACAGTTGCTTTTATGCTTGTATAGATTTAAATAAATAATTAACCATAGCAATTACAAACTGAAAGATGCCGACTATCGCCATCAGAGAGTTAGTTAGCAAACAGCGTATTTATAGAGCTCAGCAGAGAAAATGAACAGCGTTCTTTGGCCTTTTAATAGTGACCATACAGTTTTTAAGAGTTATGCACACTCCAGTCTGTCATCACTAATGAGACAGTGAAAAACAAAGAAGTCAGCCACTTCTGCTGCTGGTGTACAAGCAAAATAAAATGTCTTCCAAGTAGAGGAAGTCAATATCTATGTGTATTCATGTAACTAAATTACATTATAATTTATGCAATTAATTGCACCTACAGTTGCCTCCATTTAGAACCTTAACTACTTAATTGCACCTACAAATATTGGAGGTTGGATTGAGATTTGGCTAAAAATCAGAGCACTCAGGATGTTTGATTTCAGTCTCTTTAGCAGCATTTTCTAATAACTTTTAGGAACACAAATTGTCAGGGAAAAGGGTTTTTTGTTTGCTTCATGTCTGACCTGGGTGGTACGTTGGAACAAATTACCGTGTTTAGATGAGCTTGAGACTTGGACGAGGTCCACCTGTCTGTGACTGAATGTGGAAAAAACTGAGATTTAATGTGTGGTTTTCAAGAAGTAGCCAGAAGTGGTGGTGACGTTGAACCTGACTGAGGGAAAGCAACTGCTGTTTATAACAAAAGTGCATAGCATAGGTGTATTACTAAATCCCAGGCTGCTTCTAGAGGCCCAGGGAGCAGCTGTGGCTAAGAGGTTTTTTTCCATCTCCGTCTAGTAGGAAATGTTTGTCTGTTCCTTTCCTGTATGAACCTTTCCACAATTATCTATGCGTTCTCACAGTGAGATTGGAATACTGTAATGCATTCTACATACTCACAAAGACACCTTAGATTAGAAACTGAAGCTAGTGCAGAATGTGATGACCTGCACAAAAAGCTAAGTTTCAGGCTGAGCACGTGTTACACCACAATGCTATTGGTCCCAGCCAAAGCCCTAACATCTACAGTGCAATTTTATAGTGACGCAGCCTCAGCATCATGAGCCTGAGCCACTGACACATGCCAGCTGTGGGAGCTTTATTGCAGTGCAGATGTAGTCTGAGAGTCTGCCTCTCTCCTTGTGCAGTACAGCCCCAGTTACAATCCATGGAAGTACTTGAACTAGAGCCCCTCAATATAAAAGGGAGGGGATTGCTAGCAAAGTATTCTCTTTGATTTGCCAGATGTGTTATGCGTCAGGACATTTTTTTTCCTCAGGCATTTGACAGCTGGGTTGAGGGTTTGAGAGGTCTGTTGCTTTCTGTGTAGTTAGGGTGACCAGATAGCAAAGGTGAAAAATTGGGACGGGGGTGGAGGTGTGAGGGTAATAGGAGCCTATATAAAAAAAAGACCCAAAAAGCAGGACTGTCCCTATAAAATCGGGATAGCTGGTCACCCCATGTGTAGTTCATGTTATCTTCTGGCACCTCGTTTATTTTAGGTTGGAAAGAGCAGTTAACTGCTTTGAGATTTTACCATGAAATTAAATTATATTAGGATACCCAGGATGTGGGATGGGCACCTACTTATGTTTATATGAATTAGAACAGTGATGGGCAACCACCTATGGCCTGTGAGGGTAATCGCTGGTGGACCGCTAGACAGTTTGTTTACATTGACTGTCTGCAGTCACAGCCGCCCACAGCTCGCAGTGGCCACGGTTCACTGTTCCCAGGCAATGGGAGCTGCGGGAAGCAAAGGCCAGCCCTCACCACTGGCCTCACTTAACTGTTTTCATTTAGCTCGGGGTCACCACAATGTAGCCTGATGGAGCCAAGTTCAGCTCACAGTGTCTTTAATGTGGTACTTGCGACTGAAAAAAAAACAAAACTATGCATCCCAAATGAACTGGGAGAAACATGGCGGAAGATGGGGTGATATTTGTTGCACAGGCCCCACCTATGCAGTAAAGAAACAGGAGACTGTGCTCTGATTTATTCAAAGCAAATTAGATGTGACTCTTGGGCTCTTGGCAAGTTGCCAAAGTCAATGTGGCAAAGTTTGAATTTCCTTGTTCCAGAGTTTGGAGGAGAAGTCTCTATACACATTGCAAAAACTTCGTACAGAATCATATAGTTCCTGTCAGAGTGGTCATTTACACATCAAGCTAAATTTTAAGGTCTAGAACCCCACAATATTTTTTTCATAATACAAAATCATACATTCAAATGATTATAGAGTAGAACCTCAGAATTATGAACACCAGTGTTACGAACTGACTGGTCAACTGCACACCTCATTTGGAACTGCAAGTATGCAATCAGGCAGGAGCAGAGACCAGAAAAAAAAAAAAAAAAAAAGCAAATACAATACAGTACTGTGGTAAACACACATTACTTTTTTTTAAACCATCTTAATTTAAATTAAACAAACACCTTTTCTTACCTTGTCAAATCTTTTTTTTAAAACTTTCCTTTTGTTTTTAGTAATGTTTTTTTCTGCAATAGTAAAGTTTCAAAGCTGTATTAAGTCAATGTTCAGTTGTAAACTTTCAAAAGAACAACCATAATGTTTTGTTCAGAGTTACAAACAACCTCCATTCCTGAGGTGTTCGTAACTCTGAGGTTCATCTGCATCTTGAAAACTTATTTTTATATGTTTAAAGCCTTCTTAAAGAGTCCTTGTTGGATAAGATTTGTGGGACATTGCACCCAAAATAAGGGATTTCCCTTAAAATACAGGATAAGTGGTCTTATTAGTTTTTGCCCATAGTACCAGGGTCTTGATGCAGTACCGTTTGCTGTCATTGAACCATAGGTGCTCTTTTCCAGTGTGCATGGGGGTGCTCAATCCCTGGCTCTGTCCTAGGCCCCACCGTCACTCCACCCCTTCCTCCAAAGCCCCATCCCTGCCCTGCCTCTTCCTGCTCCCACCCTGTCTCCACACCACCTCTTCCCACTCCCACTCCACTCCCACCCCACCTCTTCCTGACCCATTCCATCCCCTCTCTCAAGCGCCACACTCTCGCTCCTCCCCAGCGCCCCCTGCATGCCACAAAATAGCTGATCGCAGCTGGTGGGAGGTGCAGTGAGGGAGGAGGAGATGCTGACTGGCAGGGCCCATGGGCAGGCAAGAGGCACTGAGGGGGAGGCTTGAAGATGATAGGGGGCTGCCGGTGAATGCTCAGCACCCACCATTTTTTCCCCATGGGTGCTCCAGCCCAAGAGCACCCACGGAGTCAGCACCTAGTGTAGGGACCACTGCAAAGTGAAATCTACACAGAGAAGACTTTGTGAGGTTCTGCATGAAGCAGAACATATGGAGCCATATTATTGCTTGCAGTTTCCTGCACTGTATATTCTGTAATCTCCATGTCTGCAAAGATCAAAGCAATTAAATTGTACTTTATCTCAGTGCAAAGTACATAAATCTGAGTGTAAATATCTCCTACACAAAGGCTGTATGTGAAAAAGAACAGTATGACCTTATTTCAGCATTCCCTTTCAAACTAAACACATCAGCTGGTTCACTGTATTTAGTACTGTAGCCATTTTGAAAAAATCTGAATGAACTGGATCATTCGTGATCACGACTGTACTGTGGATTAGACAAATATAGTACCGCCTATGATTATGATGATATGAAGAAACTGGCTGGGGATTTTCCCCATGGTTTTTGGTTAGTCAGAAATGAATAGATGCTTTTAACTGAACCGAATCAAGCTTAATTCTAGAATGTTGGCAGCAAGGAAAAGCTCCTGACCCCAGCGAAGAGGCTTAGTTCAAGCATCACAGCACAGAAAATTCTCTCTCTGAGACAAAATCCAGGGGATTATAAAACACAAAAGCTGTGCTGTCACATGCTTATCTGAAGGATAAGTGAAAGCTCCAGCAAGTACTTCAGATTAATAGAGTTGTCACACAGTTTATCCAGACAGAAGTCACAGGAGTCAGACAGTTTTAAAGGAGCACTCCTTTCCTCTTCTTTTATTTGTATGTACTACTGTGGTCTCTTCTCAATGCTTCTGTAGAGTTTGTTATCTGCAGTTCTCAAAATACTTTAGGGACATTAAACTGGGGTTGTTGATTAATCGCTGTTAATTTACACGAGTAACTCAAAACAATCGTGATTAAAAAAATTAATCGTGATTAATCGCAGTTTTAATCACACTGTTAAACAATAGAATACCAATTGAAATATATTAAATATTTTGGATGTTTTTCTACATTTTCAAATATAGTGATTTAAATTACAATACAGAATACAAAGTGTACAGTGCTCACTTTATATTATTTTTTATTACAAATATTTGCACTGTAAAAATGATAAACAAAAATAGTATTTTTCAATTCACCTCATACAATTACCATCATGCAATCTCTTTTTTGTGAAAGTACAATTTACAAATGTAGATTTTTTTTCGTACATAACTGCACTCAAACACAAAACAATGTAAAACTTTGGAGCCTACGAGTCCACTCAGTCCTACCTCTTGTTCAGCCAATCACTAGGACAAACAAGTTTGTTTACATTTAAGGGAGATAATGCTGCCTGCTTCTTATTTACAATGTCACCAGAAAATGAAAACAGGCATTTGCAGGGCACTTTTGTAGCAGACACTGCAAAGTATTTACATGCCAGATATGGTATACATTCATGCTTCAGACACCATTCCAGAGGACTTGTATTAGGTGAACTGAAAAATACTATTTTTGTTTTTTACAGTGCAAATATTTGTAATAAGAAATAGATATAAAGTGAGCACTGTACACTTAATATTCTGTGTTGTAATTGAAAACAATATATTTGAAAATGTAGAAAACTTCCAAAAATATTTAAAGATATGCTATTATTGTTTAACAGCACCATTAATCGTGCAATTAATAGTGATTAATTTTTTTAATCGCTTTACAGCCCTACATTAAACCATTATTTCTCACAGCACCTCTAGGAAGTAGATAAATATAATTGGGCTTATTTCTCCTTTTACAAACTGAGGGCTCAACTGTGGCTTTGCCATGAGCCCTGCATTAGTGGCAGTAAATCATTGCACTGCCCAGGAGCCGCTCAAGAGGGAGACTTTGATTCAGGAAGTCAATTTCCCTCCCAGTCCCCACGCTGCTCCAGAGAAGGGATATGTAACACTAGGCGTATACCTGGTGCAGCATAGAGGTAGCAGCGGAGCTACACTGCCAGGTACATTGGAGAAAGGTGCAGGGTGGGGCACAGTGCTCACCTGCACAGGGAAGGGATGTAATGGCTCTGTGGAGTCTGTGTCCCCTCCCATGCTGCTATACCCACTCCTACCCTGCCACATAGTTTGGGCCATGATTAGGCCTGGAGAAACTAAGGGAAAGAAAGATTTTGCGCCCTACTCAAGGTCACACAGCAGAACAGTGGTAATCCCCAATCCCCTGCTCCAGTTGCCACACCTTTATTCATAGAATCATATAAATGTAGGGGTAGAAGGGACCTCAAGAGGTCATCTGGTCCACCTGCCCCCCCATGCCAAGGCAGGACCAAGTAAACCTAGATCATCCCTAACAGATATTTGTGTAACCTGTTCTTAAAAACTTCCAATGATGAGGATTCCACAGCCTTCCTTTTTTTGGATCGAAAACTAGGGGTTTTTAAAAAGCAGAAAAAAATCATGGACATGTCTGCTTTCCTTCAAAATTTGTTGTGGTTTTTTTAATTGAAAAGCTGAAATTAATCTGCCAAAACCTGAACATGGTTTGGCGTTTCAGAAGTGTGTGGCCGAATATTTGCTGCTTGCTGTGTTTGATTGTTTAAAGAAACAATACAAAAATTCTGCTTAAAAAAAACCCCAAAAACCTTTTGAACCACATCAGCTTGTGACCAAATGCCTGAGCCCTTCCAGTCAGAGATTTTTCCAGGTTTCTGATACTCTGCTGGCTTCCTTGACTCATATCTGTCTCCATAAACTTTTGGTCATTTACCTTAGAACATAAGAATGGCCATACTGGATCAGACCAAAGGTCCATCTAGCCTAGTATCCTGTCTACCAACAGTGGCCAATGCCAGGTGTCCAGAGGAGTGAACTAACAGGCAATGTCAAGTGATCTCTCTTCTGCCATCCACTCCCCTGTCTGACAAACAGAGACTAAGGACACCATTCCTTACCTATCTGACCTAATAGCCACTAATGGACGTTAACCTTCATGATGTATCTGTTTCCTAGAGACTGGCTCCACAGGTCCCTCACAAACTGGAAATGGTTACTGTGGGTTTATCTTTGTATAGCTTATGTACATACTCATAGAACTGAGCATTTGAGCTTGTCAGAATCTGGGATGAGCCTATGTTATGAAAATTGAAATGCTCAAAATAGCACATGCATGTGAATGGACACAGGGTGCTAAATGTAACTGTAACCCAGGGGTCACGAGGTTATTACTGGAGGTCGCGAGCTGTCAGCCTCCACCTCAACCCTGCTTTGCCTCCAGCATTTATATAGTTTAATATATTAAAAGAGTTTTTAATTTATAAGGTTGGGTCACACTCAGAAGTTTGCTATGTGAAGGGCACCAATACAAAGTTTGAGAACCACTGAATTAAGCCCTCTGGAGCCTCAGGGAATGCAAGGGAGGGGGTTTCCCTTGGTAGGCTGGAAGGAGTAGGTGGTGTAGAATATTGCTCTTCTTATATGATCTCTCCCGTGGTCTATCACTGTTATCTAAGTGGCTAATTTTTAAATGAAGCTACCTTAGCCTGACATGAATCTCCTATGGCACTGAAATTAAATGTAGACTATAATTTGGCATTTTGAGAATGAAAAGGATGGTAGCCCTAAGGAAAGATTAACAGCTTGGCTCTTTATGTTAAATAGCTGTCATTCAAGCTCAAACTGCTGAATGAGCTTAGGTAGGAAGCTGTGCCTCCTCAAACAGCCTGGCCATGCCCTATCTGACCCCCTCCCTTCCAGCTGCCCGCTGCCCCTCAGAATCCTGAACCATCCTGCTCCTTGTCACCTGACCGCCACCCTGAGATCCCCCCAACCACCACCTGGACCCACCCCTCACGAACCCCCCCCGCTTCCTGTCCCCCTCTGCCCAAACCTTATCCACCTCCCTGCCGAGTCCTGACAGACCCCAGAATGCCCACATCACCCGTCATTTCCCATCCCCTGACCACTCGCTAGAACGCTGCCCCCCCCTAGTCCTGACTGCCTTTATCCAAACCCCTGCCTGATCTTTATCATGCTGCTACCCCTGCTCCCCCCTCTCCCAAAAGCTCAGCACCCGAGTCCAGGAACGGCCCTGGACAGCGCTGCATCGCCTGGCTCAGCGGACTATGCTCGCAGCCCTGCCCCCTTACCATGTGGCTCTGAATGGAGTAGCTCAGCGCCCGCAAGTCACACCACTTTAGCTCTGTCAGGGCTGCTCCTAGACACGGCGTGCTGAGGTGCCAGGGGATGTGGAGGTGGAGGCGGGCCAGGGGAGCCTCTACATTCTGTGGAGCCCCTAAGGACCTGGGAAAATTGCTCCACTTGCGCCCCCACTCCCCGCGGCGCAGCCCTGCCTATTCCAGTGCTTAACTACCTTATAGTTAGAAAGCTTCCTATATTTTAACTTTAATCTCCCTTGCTGCAGATAAACTGATTAAATAGTATCTATAGGGACATGGGAAACAATTGATCACCATCCTTTTATAATAACCTTAATAATTGAAGACTTGTCAGGTTCCCTCTCAGTCTTCTTTCTCCACGATAAATATGCCCAGTTTTTTTCAACCTTGTCATAGGTCAGGTCGACTAAACCTTTTATCATTTTTTACGCTCTACAGTTGTCCATCTCTTTTCTAAGTGTGGCACTCAAACTCAGCCTGCTGAGTAGTGCAGAACAATTACTTCCAGCGTCTTACATATGACAGTCCTGTAATTCACCCAGATTACATTGCCTTTTTCACAATGCATACATTTTGGCTCATATTGAATTTGTGATCGCTATAACGCAGATCCTTTTCTGCGTATTAGTGCCTAGCCAGTTATTCATCTTTTTATTTTGCATTTCTTGTTCCTTCCTAAGTGTTGTACCCTGCACTTGTCTTTACTGATGTTGATTCAGGGCCAATTCTCTAGTTAGTGGTTTGAGCATGGCCTGCTAAACCAGAGCTGTGAGTTCAACTCCTTGAGGGCCATTTAGGATCTGGTGCAAAAATCTGTCTGGATAGTCCTGCTCTGAGCAGAGTTTGGACTAAGATGACCTCCTGAGGTCCCTTTCAACCCTGATATTTTATGATTCTGTGACTGTCAACTTCCAGGGCACCAGATCAACATTTGGGGGGTAGGGGAAGGAGCTGCCAAATTGTTTTGTTTGTTTGCTCAGCTGCTTCGGGAGCACCCAAAAATGTTTTCTGACCCTGGCACACAAACACATAGATGTAAGCAGAGTCAGGATAAGCTGTACCCTGACATCTGGTGGTGAAGTATGGGAAGTGTGGAAAGAATGTCTGGAATGCGAAATCTCAAATATTTGCATAGGCAGCCTACCCCATCCCAGACTGCTGAGCTGTGGACTGCTTTGTGACAGAAATGACTCAACTCAGTGGGTTGTACTTGCTAGACAGGGACATGGGTTCCAAAACCCTGTGAAGAGAGGAGGTTGGACAGGTATTTGTGTCTGGTAGGTGCAGACTGCTTGTGGAGCTAGAAGCACCAGTTGCACCCCTCCTCTCTCACTGTGGAATTCAGAGTTGAATTTTTTTATTCCTTAAGACTCTAGATACAGGTGGCTGAGCTGAACTCACTCTGGGCTAATGGTGACTAGCACTGGGCTCCCCTACTATGTGCTGAGATCACTAAAGCTGAAATCACAAAAGAGCTGAAATTACTGAGCTGGGAGCACTGGTACTGTGCTAACTAGTGGGGGAGCCTGAAGCTATTCTGTGGAACAGAGCAGCTGGCGGAGTGAGCAGTTTGTGGGGAGCTGGAGCAGACCACAGGACAGCTGGTGGAGTGGAGCGGCTGCAGAAGCGGATAGCTGTTGGGCGTGTGAGCAGCCCACAAGAGCGAGCGAGCCGAGCAGTTTGCAGGGACAACTGAGTGGCTCACGAGCCATAGCTGGTGGAGCGGAGAGTTTGTGAGGACAGCCGGCAGAGCAGAGTGAATGGCTGGTAACGGCGGAGCAGTTCGTGAGAAGAGCGGAAGCAGAAACCCACGGAGAGGCAGGGCAGTTGGCCCTGACCATGTAAGGTGCCCCTTTCACCAGGCTGGGGAGGACCTCTAGATAGACTCTTGAATTCTGGGGTGGCATTGACCAAAGACTTTTGGAGTTGTTGGACTTTGATGATGGACTTAAGACCCTAAGAGGAAAGGAATTGCCAAATGTACTTGGGGGTGGTTATGGTTGTGTTTAACTCGTTTTGTGGTGTTTCTCCATGGGATGCCACATTGATTCCTTCCTTATTAAAAAGTTTCGCTACACTCAGACTCCGTGCTTGCGAGAGGGAAGTTTGCCTCCTAGAGGCGCCAGGAGGTGTGTATGTAAGTGTCCCAGGTCGCTGGGGTGGGGGCTCGAGCCGGTTATGCCTTGTGTTATTGAAACGGAACCCCTGGGTACTGAACCTGGCCCTTGTTGCTGCCAACTCAGAGGGGCAGAAGGGTTACATAGAGTTGGCCCTTCTTGGGCTCCTAGGTGAATTGATACTAGAACTAATACATATCCTAAGTATACTTTTAAAAGCAGAGAATGAAATGGCCATAATCTGCTAAGAGGATTTGAAGTTCTATGATTATTTTGATCAGGAAAGATCCCCTCTTTTTTCCTGACAAGGACTTTGGAACAGCTCATATAAAAATACCCTATCAGATCTCCATACCATGCTTTAACAAAGACCCTATGCAGGCTGAGCTAGGACATCCAACCATTTTAGTTAAGTTTCCTATAGTGGCCCCAGCCAGATGTGACAGCAAGATGGCGGTGGCCATGGCCCTAGTGGAGCTGAAGAGGCGGCCAGGTGGCATGTGGGGCACAGGAGCTCAGCGGCTGCTGCAGAGCCAGTCCTGGGACAAACCTGAGACCTGCGACCCTCATTATCCCTGGACTGTGGAATCCACTGAAGAATACTTGTGAAGAGATTCATTCCACCCAACAGAAATCCTGCTTCCCCCAAACATGACTGGTACGCCAACCTGTCTAGCTGGAGAGCACCATCAGATACTCCACCTGCCCTTCCTTACTTTGTGAGATGTCCCCACATGCACAACATTCCAGGCTATTACCTGTGGCAAAAGGAGGATGACATTCATCAGGAAAATCGAAGGAGATATCTGGACCCTGGAGGAGGAAGTTCTTCACTCAGCTTGCTAGGAAACCACCACCTATTCAAGTCAAAGTCACTGACAGCATCCATATCAGAGGCTATTTTGACAATGAATTGAAAGAGTGGTTGTTGAACAAGGGGTTTTAAATAAACCAGCTACTCCATTTTCTTTGTGCTGATTTATGCTATCTGTCCCCTTCTGAGGAGGATGTGTTTTCTTGCTCATAGCTATTATAGACCCAGTTGAACCAGTCTTACTTTTTATGTAACAGCAGCAAGGAACCACAGGGGCACAACAAGGTTCCAGGAATATCCATAGCACACCCCATCCAAAGAAAGAGGAAGTGTCCACCTAATGTCCTATTAGCACAATGCTGTTTGCCAAGAGAGGGAGCTGCACTAAGACACCCATGTGAAAGTGAACAAAACTCCATCCTCTGCTGCGCTGAAGGACAAGGTCTGCTTAAATGCACTTTTATTTACACCACATGAAATGTGCAGGAAAAGTTTACAAAATGACCCTTTCCTGGGTGACTGTTGCAATAAAATTAATTTTAAAAAAACAAACAAAAAACACCACTACACGCTATACCAAAGCTGGGTACATTCATTAAAGTCACTAGATCTTTCCCTTCATTCTGAGTCTCAGTTAAATGCTCCAAATAGGATATATCTGGATTTGTTCTCTTTTTTCAGAGTGGATCACTATTTGTGAAGCCAGATAATTGACAGCCTGGGAAACTAAAGTTCTCCGTAGCCCCACAGAACAGATATAATACAGGCTGCAAGTTTCACCAAACTGTCTCACCAATCTGGTAACACCAGGGTGGGAGGGCTGGGACAGATGACAACACATCATCATCATGTTCCTATTATGCCTCTGACATCTAGGGCAGCAACGAAGCTCCTCCTCTCCTGTTTGTTTCTGGCAAGTCTTTCAATGGTTACCCAGCTGTGCCCCAGGTTTTTCAGCTCGGCTTCCACAGCTCTTTGCCATGTTGTTTTCGTGCGGACTTGTTTTCATTTGCCTTCAGATGTCCATTGTGATCAACACTGCATGTAAAGTTGAAATAGAAGCTTTTGATGGCATTGATTATATGGAAAGGAATTCCATATGCCCACAGAATGCGCCATAGGCTGGTCCTGTGAATGCTATCAAAAACCTTCTCAAAATCTATGAAATTTATGTAGAGTTGCCATTGCCATTCTAAGTACTGTTCTATTATGTTTCGTAGATGAAGATCTGGTCTATGCATCCATGCCCTTTCCAAAAACCACCTTGCTCTTTCCTGAGAACACTATTAACTGCCTCTGATATACACTGGACTATGATCTTATACAGTACTTTGCTTGGCACAGATAAAAGTGTGATACCATGCCAGTTATTACAATCACTGAGAGTTCCTTTCTTTGGTATCTTCTCTATAACCCCATTGGACCACTCATCTGGCACTTTTCCCTTTCCCAGACTCATGTAAATAGAGGTGCCAGGATAGATGCTGCCCCCACTCATCCCATACTTCAGGTACAGGGTAGGAACCTATCCCCTCTTCTAGCAGGAGCTTCCCTGTCTCCTCCCATACCTCAAGTATGGAGTCAGAACCTATCCTCTCTTCTGGTGTGAGCTTCCCTGTCTCAGTTTCCCCCCACGTTCTCCTGTGGGCTTGGGGTCTTATCCATGGGTACCATGTCCACAGGGCCCTCCATGGGGGCCTGGGCCCACCAGCTCCCCCAGGTAGATCTCCTGCAGGTTCAGCCACTCTATGCTCTGTTGTCTAGGAGTTTTGTTGGTCTTGACGGACCCTTGCCCATCTTCACATCTCACAGCCTTTTGGCATAGGCAGTACACACCCCCAACCAGGGTACGCCCCTGCTCCCTTCTTAGTGGTGGGCCCCAGTCTCTGTCCACCACCCGTGGGTATGGTAGCCCCTTCAAGACCCCCACCCACTTCCACCTGAAGCAGCCCCTCACTTCCAGGGGTAGCTGGGCCACCTCTAAAACTTTATCCACCTGGTAAAACTTTATCCCTGTATGCAACCAAGGACGATTCTCAGTTTTATCGATGCTTGCTTGCGTGCAGCATCCAGCAGGCCGGCTTGGGGTTTTCTCCCTACCCTTACGGGGATGGTGGTCAGGTTATGTCTCCCTGCCTGCTCCTCTACCTGGGTCCACCCACAGAACTCGGCCCACACTCATTCCATCTCTGGGCAGTTCCATTTTATATGTCCTGGCTTTCCACAATGCAAGCAGCTTAGCCTGCCCACTCATTCAGGTTCCCCTCAGGGCTCGCCCTTCTTCTCCTGGGCTGCCCCAGAAACTGGTCCAGACTGTCTCCTTCGAGGCTCCCTCTCCTTCCAGGGCTGGTCCTCCCTCCATGGTACCTCAGCCTCGATGTATTCTTCAGTCAATCAGACTGCTGCCTCCAAAGTACTTGGTTGTTGTCACCTCACCCAGACCCATATGGCCTTGGGGAGGCTTTGTAACAATTGTTCCTGTACTAAACTGTCCATAATCTCTGCTGTGGCACACATTTCTGGCCTTAACCACTGGGTCACCCAGTCTACTAGCCTCTGGGTAAAGGCTCGAGGCTGCACATCCAGCACATGGCCTGGAATTTCTGCCAATAGTGCTCAGCCGACAGGCCCAGGAGGTCCAAAATGGCAGTTCATACAGTCTCATAATCCCAGGCATGCTCCTCACTCAGCGCCATGTAGACTGCTTGAGCCTCTTCCACCAAGTATGCCACAAGCTGGAGAGCCCAGGTTGTCTTCTCCCACCCAGCGCCTGTGGCTACCCGCTCAAATGTCCCCAGGAACACATCCAGGTCATCTGCTAGATTCCTTTTGTGCAGTGTCCAGTCCAGGGGTCAAGTCCTGTGACAGGTGAAGGCACCTAACATCCACTGTAGGAGCTGTGCTTGTACATTGGTTTGCTCCCTGATAAAGTCCTGCAGGCTCCGTTGCTGTTCTGCCTGTCAGGTCAGGAAGGCCTGCTTCTCTGTCTGGTGGGACAGCTGGATGTTCCACAGAGCCTGCTGAATTTCCTCTGACTGCTTCACCAGCCATTTGAGGGTTATCTCTGTGTCTAGAGTCACCAATCACAGTCACTTGCTCCAAATCCCAGACAAGCCCCCATGTGTAGCAGTGCCTGCTCCCAGCCCCTTCACAAACTCAGTCAGAGACTGCTCCACAGTAAATGCACCAGTGTTCTTTTCTTATTTATGCCTATCCCCACCACCTATTATTTACGTATCTTACAGATCAAAATCCTGAGAGACCACTAACTTCTTCTGCCAGCAGGGACTCCAGCCCTCCTTACTCCTCCCTTTCCTGCCTCTCCCCCTCTGCTTCCTCTCATCCAGCTTTATATAGCAGGCTGGCTACTGAGGCCTGCGGGTGCATCCCCTCAGGTGATTAGGGCATGGCCTCCCCAGCCAGTCCTAACAATCCCCCTTTTAAGCAGAACAGGGCTAACAGGGGCCTGGCTTAGATCTCCTAGCCAGCATCCTGTTACTTTGTCCCATTGCTTGTTGATCTCCTCATCTGCATTCTCCTTCTCTTCATCAAGGTCTGCAAGTGCTTGAAACCTGTTCTTTAACTGCAGAACAAAGGCTTTCTGTATTTCAAGGGACTTTAGCTTTATCCATTGTGTTTTATAATCAACACTCCAAGCCTTAGCTATATTTTGAATAACATGAAAAATAGGATAGATCCTGGAAGGACAAGGCAGGTCAGATCCACTAGCGATAGCATAAAAATAGTGCTGATGGATGTTAATGACTTTAAAGCTTTACCACCTCAGGCCAGATTCAGATTCATGATTAGCAATCAAATGCCTGTATCCCATTACTAATCCTTGAGTCATCCAGTCCATGGTTTGCAGAATGATTTTGTTACTTGTATACAGCTAGGTATGTGTAGAAAACTAAATATGTAGAGGGGTTCAATCATAAAAATAATGTTATGGATAGCATACTGTACAGATGTATTTTACTGCTAAAACACTGGTACCGTGCAAGACATTCCTTTAGCGCAAGAGGTGAAAACTGGGGCTTTAGGCAAACAAGTCCACAAATAACCATGTGGCCACAGTCATAGATTCATGGCATTTAAGGGCAAAAGGGACCACCAGGTTATTTATCTCTGAGTGTCCCTAGCCTCAGTTTGTGAGAAGCTGGGAGGGGACAACAGGATGGATCCAGTGATTGTCTATTCTGTTCATTCCCTCTGAAGCACCTGGCATTGGCCACTGTTTGAAAACAAGATATCAGGCTAGACGGACCATTGGTCTGACCCATTAGGCCATTCTTATGTTAGTCTGACCTCCTGTATCTCACAGGCCATACCTGTGATATACAGTAGGTATGTGTATGTGAAGTTCAGTGCAGCCACTGAATCACTACAATTGCTTTAAAAAGATCCCCCAATCAATTATTACACATTCTGCAAAGCTTACTTCTTGCTTCTTATACAGTTCTTTGTTAAAGGATTTAGTCTACAACATATGTTCAACTTCTTAAGCTTCTCTAGAGATACTGAAATTATACTTAAATGTATTGCAAGTGCACTGTGGGCTGACTACAATAGTCATGAACACATAAAATTGTTCATATACTTGCAAATATATTTGATTCTGCTTATGTGCTGCACAGCTAATTTGTTGGCAAGTGCACTTGAATATAATATAGGAAACTCCCAGTACCTCCCATCTTAATAATGCCTTTAATAAGCAGTTTAAACTTATCCCCTTCACCTTTAGTAGATGGCCTTATGAAATTACCCAAGAACTGCTTCATTAGAATATATGAAATCTGTTCTTTTTCCTTGTTTTTTTGTTGTTTTTTTATTTGTTTTTTCGTGGCAGCCTTACATCTGTTAGAACACAATATGCAACAGCAAAGAAAGAGCATTTTCCTCTAGAACCCCAATGCAGTAATGAAGTATGTGACGGTCACCAGTAAAGATTCTCTCAGCACACCCTAAAACATGGAGCCAAATTTAGCCTTGATGTAAGTGGACATTAGGCCACAGAAACTTACATACTTTAAAATGTCCTGTTGACTTTCAGTGTGCTCTTAAATCACTTAGGCACTTTTGAATATCCCACCCAAAGATAGGAGTGTGACTATATTCAGTATGGTAACTATTCATAGAGGTGTATAGGTGTCTATGTTGACTGAGGTTTAAGTAGCACGTGGCTTACAAATAGCCTGAGGGCCCAGATATACCCTTGGCAGCCTATAAGCGCTTTGGGAGTTACGGACTGGAGTAAAAGCAAACAAGGGATCCTTGATGTGAGTAACCCACTTTCTCCTGGGTGGGATAACACTCTCTCCCTTCCTTCCTTCCTCAGCACAGATAGAATTAGAGAGCAGTGTGGAATCTGGTTGCCCAGGAAGGGACTAAGGTATGTAGGATTTGCAGTATCAGAGGACAGGGAAAAATATATAATGACTACAGGAAAAATACACTTCCTATAAATGCCACTCGGTATTGAATTTCAAAAAGCCCTACAGAGAATCCAAAAAGTAGCTTTACAAATAGTACATTGGGTCACCTTCCCTCATTGATTTTCCCTTGCTCCTTGTGAGATGCTCAGTCTTGTGCCATGGGCAGCATGATTAATTCAGAATATAACAGAGCTACACTAGGATATGTTGCAAGATGACAACTACAGTAAAATGACACTATGCCAAATCTTGTCCAGTTTACACAAGTAGTCCCAGTGAAGTGAAAGATTACTCCATGAGTAAGGCAAACAGAACATGGTCTACAGTCATACAATGGTACAATCTGATGCTGCCTTCAAAGGTAGTTACCACCTCAGGCATATCTTTGATAATTATTATTTCAATAAATCATTATGTTGATATAGCATATACTTTCTGTATTATAATCATTTCACTATTAGTTATTATTTATTCATATTCTGGTAGCACATCCACTGTGCTAGGCATTGTCTAAACACACAGGTAAACATGAACCTTGCCAGAAAAAGCTGAAAATCTAAGGATGTATCTTATCCTTTGCACTCCTGTAGTTTTTTCTATGCAAGGGTCTCAACATACACTTTACAATCATGAATGAATTAAATCTCTCATCACAACACTGCTGTGGGATAAATAGGGTACATTTCCTTACCCTCTCCCATGTGCTTTAATCAGGAGACTATGCTTCCTCTTCTAAAGACATGTGCATAAAACTAAGATATTTAAGAATTCATCAGTGCCTGCTGCTTATTCCTCACATCACATCATAATCTTTAATTTACATATCATTCTAACTGGCTGCTGTGGAGGTAATTAAAGTGTTACAACAAATTATGACAACTGCAATCAAGGAATCTTTGGGAGAAGTGTATGTCAGAATCTAAGAAATGGTATGTTAACTCTAAAGAAAATCTAATTTTTGCTAGCATCCTTAATATTCTGGAGGAAGAAATAGCTTGATGTATAATATTCCAAGAAAGAAAGGAGGAGCGAAATTCTCAGTTGTTGAAGTCAGTTATTTTGATTTACACCAGCTGAGGAGTAATTATCTGTATTTCAGGTAATTTTGGAGACTCAGGTGGAAAGCGACCTCTCAAAGGAGTGGTTGCTCTATGAGCTCCTTAAAGCTACTCCTAGAACCAAGGAAAATGTCAATAAACATTTTAGGAAATTCTATTCCTAACCTCTCTGCAGACCTATGGCAGAATTTGATAGATCAATTTGCAAACAATTGCCTGTGGCTCCATGATAAAGTTCAATAAGAACTTTAGTCTAATTTCTAGCTGTCCACATTCTAAAATGGAGTAAGATGAGTATATTAAGAACCTCATTTTTAGAGGTGGACAGCAACCCCAGGTCCCATTCAAGTCAATGGGAGCTGCAGACTCTCAGCATCTTTGAAAATGAGGCCAAAAAAAAAAGAAGAAACAGATGCCTGAATTTGCAAGCCTTTTCTATCTTGGTCTAATACATTTCTATCTCTTGGCCAATAGTGCTTTCAATAACCTAAACTAGGTGGTGTAAATAACCTTCATTTGGAAAAGGAGAGGAAATTGAGAAAACAGATAATTCTAACACTCAGCTTTTTCACACTAAAGTGCCATGAGTGAACATTTTTGTTACTGTCTCTGCATTGGCCAAGGCTCACTCTACTGATTTTGTCAGTGTGAATTCTTTCCTTTCTGTCTTAAGTCTTGCAGATTTTGCCCTTTCATAGGCATGCAGATTTTGCCCAAAGCCCACACCCAAATCTGCTACCCAACCCATTGATATATTTTTTCTTATTCTCTGCCTGCCTTATTGCAGAACTTTACAAGAGCCTGAAAGCAAAATATTTCACATTTGGGTCCAGAAAGGAGAGGAGTTTGACGTGAACAGAACATTAGCTATGATGTCATCTCAAGAACTTTACAAGGGCAAAGGGCTTTCTCATTCATGCATGGTCTGTTAAAACAAGCTCCTGAGCAGGGGCGGCTCTAAACATTTTGCCGCCCCAAGCACGGAGGGTCCGCTGACGCTGCGGGACCAGCGAACCCACTGCAGGCACGCCTGCAGGAGTTCCATCGAAGCTGCGGGACCAGCGGACCCTCCGCAGGCAAGCTGTCGAAGGAAGCCTGCCTGCCGCCCTCGCAGCAATCGGCAGAGCGCCCCCCCGTGGCTTGCTGCCCTAGGCATGCGCTTGGAGTGCTGCTCCTGAGCCTGGCACTTTTCACATGTTTTCAGTGGGAGTTAAACTGATGAGAGCAGAAATAAATATATTGGGTGAACTCCTGGCACTATTGAAGTCAATTGCAAAACTCCCATTGACTTATAGGGCCATGATTTTACCCATCTTGGAAAAGCCTCTTTCCTTCTACTCCCTAAAGCAAGCCGCCTATTTCAGGATGGGTTGCAGTGTTCTGCAACATTCTTTGAAGGACTTACATTCCATGGGCATAACAGTATTTCAGTCGGGATAAACCAGAGACATTGGAGTGCAGGAGGGTAGCATTAGATATGTGTTTTGCCCTATGTACCAGGTACACTGGCAACACTCAAATGGATCAAAAAAGAGGGTTGATGGCCTCAACTTTTCAAAACAAAAGGGGAAATATAACATGATAATAGGCCAGGTGTTTATCTTAGCATGAAAATCCAAAAAGTGGCTTTAGTAATTATATACATGCACCAAGGGAATGAGAGACACTTCTTGTAAAGTAATATTTTTTTTGCTTTTCTATAGCACTTTCTGTTCATAGATTCATAGACTCTAGGACTGGAAGGGACCTCAAGAGGTCATCGAGTCCAGGCCCATGCCCTCATGGCAGGACCAAATACTGTCTAGACCATCCCTGATAGACATTTATCTAACCTACTCTTAAATATCTCCAGAGATGGAGATTCCACAACCTCCCTAGGCAAGACCTTTAATCATTCTTGTTGCTCTTCTCTGGACCCTCTCCAATTTCTCCACATCTTTCTTGAAATGCGGTGCCCAGAACTGGACACAATACTCCAGTTGAGGCCTAACCAGCGCAGAGTAGAGCGGAAGAATGACTTCTCGTGTCTTGTTTAACACACCTGTTAATGCATCCCAGAATCACGTTTGCTTTTTTTGCAACAGTATCACACTGTTGACTCATATTTAGCTTGTGGTCCACTATGACCCCTAGATCTCTTTCTGCCATACTCCTTCCTAGACAGTCTCTTCCCATTCTGTATGTGTGAAACTGATTGTTCCTTCCTAAGTGGAGCACTTTGCATTTGTCTTTATTGAACTTCATCCGTTTACCTCAGACCATTTCTCCAATTTGTCCAGATCATTTTGAATTTTGACCCTGTCCTCCAAAGCAGTTGCAATCCCTCCCAGTTTGGTATCGTCCGCAAACTTAATAAGCGTACTTTCTATGCCAACATCTAAGTCGTTGATGAAGATATTGAACAGAGCCGGTCCCAAAACAGACCCCTGCGGAACCCCACTTGTTATACCTTTCCAGCAGGATTGGGAGCCATTATAACTACTACTCTCTGAGTACGGTTATCCAGCCAGTTATGCACCCACCTTATAGTAGCCCCATCTAAATTGTATTTGCCTAGTTTATCGATAAGGATATCATGCGAGACCGTATCAAATGCCTTACTAAAGTCTAGGTATACCACATCCACCGCTTCTCCTTATCCACAAGGCTCGTTATCCTATCAAAGAAAGCTATCAGATTGTTTGACACGATTTGTTCTTTACAAATCCATGCTGGCTATTCCCTATCACCTTACCACCTTCCAAGTGTTTGCAGATGATTTCTTTAATTACTTGCTCCATTATCTTCCCTGGCACAGAAGTTAAACTAACTGGTCTGTAGTTTCCTGGGTTGTTTTTATTTCCCTTTTTATAGATGGGCACTATATTTGCCCTTTTCCAGTCTTCTGGAATCTCTCCCGTCTCCCATGACTTTCCAAAGATAATAGCTAGAGGCTCAGATACCTCCTCTATTAACTCCTTGAGTATTCTAGGATGCATTTCATCAGGCCCTGGTGACTTGCAGGCATCTAACTTTTCTAAGTGATTTTTAACTTGCTCTTTTTTTATTTTATCTTCTAAACCTACCCCCTTCCCCATAAGCATTCACTATGTTAGACATTCCTTCAGACTTCTCAGTGAAGACCGAAACAAAGAAGTCATTAAGCATCTCTGCCATTTCCAAGTTTCCTGTTACTGTTTCTCCCTCCTCACTGAGCAGTGGGCCTACCCTGTCCTTGGTCTTCCTCTTGCTTCTAATGTATTGATAAAAAGTCTTCTTGTTTCCCTTTATTCCCATAGCTAGTTTGAGCTCATTTTGTGCCTTTGCCTTTCTAATCTTGCCCCTGCATTCCTGTGTTATTTGCCTATATTCATCCTTTGTAATCTGACCTAGTTTCCATTTTTATATGACTCCTTTTTTTGTAGGTCATGCAAGATCTCGTGGTTAAGCCAAGGTGGTCTTTTGCCACATTTTCTATCTCTTTCCTACCCATCGGAATAGCTTGCTTTTGGGCCCTTAATAGTGTCCCTTTGAAAAACTGCCAACTCTCCTCAGTTGTTTTTCCCCTCAGTCTTGATTCCCATGGGACCTTACCTATCAGCTCTCTGAGCTTACCAAAATCCGCCTTCCTGAAATCCATTGTCTCTATTTTGCTGTACTCCCTTCTACCCTTCCTTAGAATTGCAAAACTCTATGATTTCATGATCACTTTCACCCAAGCTTCCTTCTACTTTCAAATTCTCAACGAGTTCCTCCCTATTTGTTAAAATCAAGTCTAGAACAGCTTCCCCCCTAGTAGCTTTTTCAACCTTCTGAAATAAAAAGTTGTCTGCAATGCAGTCCAGGAACTTATTGGATAGTCTGTGCCCCGCGGTGTTATTTTCCCAACATATATCTGGATAGTTGAAGTCCCCCATCACCACCAAATCTTGGGCTTTGGATGATTTTGTTAGTTGTTTAAAAAAGCCTCATCCACCTCTTCCACCTGGTTAGGTGGCCTGTAGTAGACTCCTAGCACGACATCACCTTGTTTTTTACCCCTTTATCCTAACCCAGAGACTCTCAACACTTCCGTCTCCTATGTCCATCTCCACCTCAGTCCAAGTGTGTACATTTTTAATATATAAGGCAACACCTCCTCCCTTTTTCCCCTGTCTATCCTTCCTGAGCAAACTATACCCATCCACACCAACATTCCAATCATGTGTATTATCCCACCAAGTTTCAGTGATGCCAACAATGTCATAGTTGTATTTATTTATTAGCACTTCCAGTTCTTCCTGCTTATTACCCATACTTCTCGCATTTGTATATAGGCATCTAAGATACTGGTTTGATCTTGCCTCCCAGTTTTGCCCTGACCCTCCTTTCTCTCTGCCATATATAGCCCACGCTCCCTCTTGTTTCGACCCATCTCCCAGGTCTTCCATGTTCCCCACTTACCTGTGGGCTTTGCTCACCTGTCCCGTCGAACCTAGTTTAAAGCCCTCCTCACTAGGTTAGCCAGTCTGTGTGCAAATAGGGTCTTCCCTCCTCGAAAGGTGAACGCCATCTCTGCCTAGCAGTCCTTCCTCAAATAGCATCCCGTGGTCGAGGAAGCCAAAGCCCTCCTGGCGACACCATCTTCACAGCCAGGCATTCACCTCCATGATGCATCTGTCTCTGCCTGGGCCCCTACCTTTGACAGGAAGAATCGAAGAGAATACCACCTGCGCTCCAAACTCCTTCACCCGTACCTGTTCAGTGTTCAGTGATCAGTGATCACTAAGCATATTGCAAATATTAGTTGTCTCATACTACACTTGTGAAGTAAGTATTATTAACCCCACTTTACAGATGCAAAAGATTTAAGTACACAGAGCCTAATCAAAATTCCCAGGGTACATCTACACTGGATTAAAAGAGCTGCAGCTGGCCCAGGTCAGCTGACTCGAGCTCACAGTGCTTGGGCAGCAGGACTAAAAATTTCAGTGTAGATATTTGAGCTTGAGCTAGAGCCCAGGCTCTCGGACCCTACCCCCATAGGCATGGGAAATAGAGGTGCAGGGGGTGCTGAAGCACCCCCAGTTTTTAATTCAATGTCCTGCCCACCACCCTGCACCCAGGGTCCTAGTGCTGCTGTCCCAATGCCTGGGGCTGTACTCTTGGCCCAGCACCGGGGTCCCGATTCCCAGCTGCAGGACCTGCACCTGGGGCTCTGTTCCCGGCCCTGCATGCGGGGTCCCAGCCTTGGCCCCCTTACCCCATCCATGTTCCCCCTTCCCCCCCCAGCCACAGTCCCACTCTTGGCCCCAACACTGGGGAGGGGGGCACAGACAGGGGTTGGAGGGTGAGGGAAAAAGTTTGGGGTGGGAACCACTGGCTTTCAGCACCCCCACTGTAAATTGTTCCAGTGCCATTGCCTACCCACTTGCGGGGTTCCAGACACTGGGATCTAGACCAGGCCGGAATGTCTACACAGCAATTTTATAGACTGTAACTTCTGGCACCTCTACTGACTTCAGTTAAGATCAGGCTCAGAGAACTGAAGTAACACCCCCACAATCACAAAGGATCTCTGTAGCAAAACCAGGAATTGAACTCACATCTCCTGGCCATGTGCTTAAAATTAAAGACCATCTTTCCTCCCTCAGTTACATTAAGTAAAAGTACTGCGCTTATTATTTATGTTTTTAAGTAATTTGTCAGATGAGACATATTATATATATTTATAAATTATTCAAACACTGTACAGTGAATATATCAATTTTATAGGTATCTATACTTAATTATAGATATGTCTTGATTTGTTACAGTGGCAGTAATTTTTACATTTGAAAAATAAAACACTTCTGGATTGTAAGTCACGAAAGTGGTTTCTGTGCATTAATTAGGTTTCAGTTTCCTGCACAATTCTGTGTCAAAAGACGTATCTAATGGTAATGGAGAACGAATGTCTGTTATTCCGGTAACATACATGTTGGCAACTTGCCAGAACTTCATCTTAGCACGTTCCTAGCTATGGTTAATGGAACTTACTTGTGCATGAGCATAAGCAATTGATTGATTTGGGAGTCCATGTTAACATCCAGGCTGAAATAATAGCGACTGAAAACAATCATGGATACTCTACAAAATAATCATAGCTAAATAGAAAACCCATTAAGATCTGATGGAGTTTATCACTCAGTGGAAATGAAGATTGAGGTCCCAAAAAAACCTCTTGCATAGACTGAATTCATTGGACCTGGTTCTCCTTTCACTGATACTTAGGGTTGGAAGGATTTGATTTTTAATTAATAAATGTCAGTACATCACTTTCACCATACACATACTTACTGACAAAATATATTTCCATCAATAATAATAAAAATTTACAGATAGGCAAAGTAAGAAAAATGCTGTTTGAGAAATTAAAGTCAAAATCCAGTGATTTAGATCTGAATTAGGCTGGTTACAAATGGACTGGCAAATGAATAG
Source organism: Chelonoidis abingdonii (assembly GCF_003597395.2). Classification (NCBI taxonomy): domain Eukaryota; kingdom Metazoa; phylum Chordata; order Testudines; family Testudinidae; genus Chelonoidis; species Chelonoidis abingdonii. Next base: position 346,628,232 of record NC_133769.1, read on the forward strand.
TAAAAACACACATAATTTGTTGATGTAAGGATATTTACTTTGTATATTTTGACATGTGATGTTGACAATTTGTGTTAACTTTTTGAATCTCAGCATCTACTGTCATAAAAACTATCTGACCCCCTGCAGCAAAGTGATAACTCACAAGTGTGGCGCCTCCTGCTGGTTATCCTGGGAATTAGCTCACCAGCCTTCAGAGTGCCCTCTGCAGACCGGTATCTCACCTCGTCGCTGGCCCCCGTGTCTCTCCCAGACCCCAGTGCCCTTCTCTCAGGGTTCTGCCCCCTGCAGTACCCCACAGTCTCACTTGGTCTCCCCTCCCCAGGGAACCCCCAATTCCCACCTTGACTCAGTCTTGGGCTACTGACCGTCACCATCTAGCCCCCGCTCACTGGAGTGGACTGCAGTATAATTGCCACTCATCATTGGCAAGGAGGGTCTGGACCTGCTGCCTCTGCAACCCCAGTACCTTCTCAGCCTTTAACAAGGCCTGCAGCCTGGAGGCTTTCTAGGCCAGAGCTCCCCAGCTCCTCTGGCCTTTCCCCAGCTCTGCTCCAGTCTAAGGACCCTCTCAGCTTCCAGGCATCCAGGCCCTTCCCTACCTACCACTGGAGAGAAACTCCTAGCTCCTGCCTCACAACCCCTTTATAGGGCCAGCTGCGGCCTGATTGGGGCATAGCCTTAACTAAGGCTGCTTCCTCAATTAGCCTTTCCCCAGCCACAGCCCTCTCCAGGGCTGCCTTTAACCCCTCTGGGCAAGAGTGGAGTGACCACCCTGATACACCCTCTAACTTCCCACAACTGAAAATTTATAAATAGAAAAAAATGCTTAAACCCCATAATTTCACACACCTGTGAAAAGTTAAATAGATAAAAATCTAAAAATAGCTTAATATAGACATTGATATCAGTCAAAATTATAAAAAAATAAAATTTAATTCTGCCAAGTCCACTGATCCTGCAGTAACTCCATTGTGGTAGGTGGAGTTACCACTAATGTATACCTATGTGACAGAAGAATCAACCCCAAGGTGTATAAATTCCAAACTGTACGGGGAGACTTTGGCAAACCAGTAAAGTGCCTAAAACCACTATGGCTTATTGTTACAAAGCAACCTAGTCATCAAGCTGTAAAGTGGCCATGCAGCTTGACCAAGGCAGGAGGGAAGGGGGAGGTTGGGTGCCTCAGAAAGGGCAGCTTGACCCCATGTCCTTCCTGATAAGAACTGTGTTGAAGTTGCTACTGCGATACTGCATTTTAAAAGAGCAGGATGTACCCTCAGGAATGTCTATTGGAGTCTCAAGGCTGCAGACTCTGGAAAAACCCACACCTGGTTAATCAATGATCAGAAAGAGCCTCTTGCTTGATCATTGAGAAATTGCTTTACTTTAACAAGGTTTCTTTAAGGTACATGTCATTCTATTTACTACCGTATAAATAAGGAGGAAAAAGCTTGTGAAGACAGTTGGACTCGTTCTGGGGACTCTTTTGGACTCTCCCTCTGGGCTACATCTTGCGGTCCCCCACAGGCAGACAGGAACGAGATTTGGCCACCTGAAAAGGCCACTGAAAGCCTGCTGCTGTGTCACTCGAAAGCCACACTCAGCTTTGATAATTATCAAAGGTTGAGGGTGTTTTACTAATCTTGTTGCGGACGTGCGTAAGTGCTTGAGACTAGTAAAGTTTAGCTTTAAGTGAAAGCACTCTTGTATTGTCCTGTTTGTGGCAGCCATCTATCGGTGGGACGGCTGTGTCTCCCCTGATTTATTTCCTGACACCTCCTCACACAGAGTAAAAGTTACCAAGAGCTTTGGGCTAAAAGAACCCCAGGTAACAAAATTTCTGTCGTGAACTTCCACAAATTAGCGTAGCCTAACACCCACTGAAAATGACACGGGCTTTGGCTGAAAATAGAGGTCTGACACATGCACCCGTACAAGGGCTACATGGAGGACAGAGACTGTAATGGCATGAGGTCTAATGTGGCCTAAATGTAGGTTCCCACAGATAGATGATCTACTGGTATAACTCCATTAATTGAGAATTTGGCCCCTAGATCCATATTTAGATACCTTAGAGGACTGACATGATTTTCAAAGGTGCTGAGCACCAGTTCTGCTCAGCACGCTTAGGCAGACAAGTTTGAAAATTGTTTTTTGTCTGTAAATCACTATGCACACCTATAGGATTATATCAATAGTAACATTATGGAAGGGATAGTAAAATGGTACACTTTTAATGTATGACAGTGGTAGATAATAGTGCAAGAAGATCAGGAGGGTCAAGAGATTATATGGAAGATAAAAAAGAGTTTCAGAGCTTTGGTCCCAATTAAGGAGAGCATCCCTATTCAGGAAAGCACTTGAGCACATGCATAATTTTAGGTATATACTTAAATGCTCTCCCAAATAGGCCTAATCAAGTACAGCGTATGGTACTCCTGGGGGAATTCTGCAACAAAAAAATTAAAATTCTGTTCACAATATTTTAAAATTCTGTCATAATCTGCATATTTTATTTGTCAAAATAAGGTAATATAATCACACCAGTTTCAATTATTTTTGGTCATTTATTTCAAAATACCTGTCAGCAAGTATGTCTGTAACAATATCTACAACAAAAAGGATTCAGGAAATGTTTTTTGAGAAATAGATTCCTTACTAGGCATATTAATACAGAACTCTGAATAATTCATTTAAACTACAACACGGTTTCTCAAAATTCATTGCACTGTGACCCCCTTCTACCAACAAAAATTACTACACAACCCGAGGAAGAGGGACTGAAGCCTGAGCCCTGTCGCCCTGGGCAGGTGGGCCAAAGTCAAAGCTTGAGGGCTTCAACCTAAGGCGGTGGGCTGGGGGCTATAAACAGAGTCCAGCCATGCAGGGCTGAAGCCAAAGCCTGACTCCCACTGCCCAGGGCTTCAGCCCTTGGGCTTTGGCTTCAGCCCTAGGCGGTAGGGCTTGGACAGGCTGTGTACTGCGCCCTGGTTTCCCAAGAACACAGAGCTGCTATGTAACAGTTATGAGGAAGAAAATGTGTCCTCATGGCTTAAAATAAGCGCAGGCAAAACTCTCCAAGAGCAGAGGGGCAGTTCACACCTCATCAGGGCATGTATGGGACAAACCCAGCCCAGCCTCACAGGAACAAAGAACATTGGCCTAGGCAGCAACAAAAGATCTGTTGGACTCTTGAGTGAGTCACCCCCCCTTCCCTTGGTCAGTTCGGGACTACAATGAGGTAATGCTCACCTGATTCTGAAGCATGGCGGCAAAGCCAAGAGGGAAGAAAGAACATGATAAAAGGGACAGCCTTTGCCATGCTCCCTCTCTTCCACCTCCATCTACAGACATCATCACCAAGCGACTGAAGCACTGATCAAAGGGGAGAGACTGGCTGAATGGCAACCAGCCAGCCTGTGATGAGAAGCATCTAAGTTTGTAAGGGCACTGAAGGTGTTAAGATCAGCTTAGAATGCGTTTTGCTTTTATTTGATTTGACCAAATCTGACTTGTTATGCTTTGACTTATAATCACTTAAAATTTATCTTTGCAGTGAATAAATTTGTTTATTCTATCTGAAGCAGGATGTTTGGTTTGAAGTGTGATGGAGACTCCCCTTGGGATACAAGCCTGGTGCATATCAATTTTGTTAAATTGATGAACTCATATAAGCTTGTAGTGTCCAGCAGGCATAACTGGACATTGCAAGATGGAGATTCCTAGGGTTGTGTCTGGGACTGGAGATATTGGCTAGTGTCATTCACTTCCAAGTAGCTGGGAGCAGCTTATATGCTAGAGGCTGTGCATGAACAGACAGGAGTGGAGGTTCTCACAGCAGAGCAGGGTAAGTCTGGCTTCCAGAGTCAAGGACTGGCATGAACTAGCAGATCATTGGTCCAGGGGAAAGTCACAGTGGTGCAGTAAGCAGGTGTATGTGCAGCTTGTTACTCCAGTTGGAGTTCACATTTTAAGCACTGATATTTGTGATTTTAAGTGAGTCTTAAGTGTAGTGGTTATTATATTATAAATTGAGATATACCTATCACATAGAGCTGGAAGGGACCCCAAAGAGTCATTGAGTCCAGCCCCCTGCCTTCACTAGCAGGACCAAGTACTGATTTTTGCCCCAGATCTCTAAGTGGCCCCCTCAAGGATTGAACTCACAACTCTGGGTTTAGCAGGCCAATGCTCAAACCACTGAGCTATTCTTTCCCCCCGGTTAAGAACAGTCAGGAGGAGGTCACAGTTTTGTTATTTTCTGTTTGCTTATTTCAGGAAAAGGAAGTAGGAACAGAGAAGCAGAAAAATGACTACCAGTGAGGCAACTACAAAACTAGAGCCTGCCAGACTGGAAACGGAAGAGAAGGCAAAGGACCATTTGTTTCAAATGTGGCAGGCAGAAATGAGGCTCAAAGAAACAGCTGCAGCCAGGAAAACTACGGAGGCAGAGGCAGCCAGAGAGGAGGCTGCACACAGAAGGGCCATGGAAGAAAAGAAGAGAAAGAGAAGAAAGAGAAAGAGAGCGAAATCACCAACCAGACCTGCTAGAGAAGCAAAACCAGAACCCACTGACCCAAGCAATTCCCATCACGCCAAAAATCCACAAATGGGAACACTTATATCCTGCATACAGTGAGGACAATGATATTGCTGAACATCTGACTACCTTTGAAAGACTTTATGTAATACATGAAATTCCTGATAAGAGAGTTCCCACCCTGATTGTGAAATTAACCGGTAAAGCTCGAAATGTATTCAATGGAATGCCTATTGAAGATGCTTTAGACAATTGTAAATTTAAATATACTGTATTGCAAAGATTTCAGATTACCCCTGAAACATATAGAGTTAAATTTAGGAATCTTAAGAGGGATATTGGTATGAGTAATGGGGAATATGTAAACAAAATTAAAGTTTTGTTGGGAAAATGAGTGAGGGGTAAAGAGGTGGCAAGTTTTGAAGGAATGCTAGATCTTGTTGCTCACAAGTATTTCCTAAGCATATGTAAAGCAGTGTCTATGGGACAAAGATGTAAAGACTGTGGATGAGATGGCTTTTTAGCTGATGCCTTTGAACAGACTCAGGCATCTACTGAGGGCAGGCCACAGAAAGAGGGGTTTAAAATGTCAAAGAGAAACTGCAGAGCAACAATTCATTTGCAAACTTAACACCATTAATCTGGGCTTGAATAGGGACTGGGAGTGGCTGGCTCACTACAAAAGTAATTTTCCTCTCTCTTGGTATTGACACCTCCTCATCGGTTATTGGGAGTGGACCACATCCATCCTGACTGAATTTGCCTTGTCAACACTAATTCTCTACTCGTAAGGTAACTCCTTTCTTTTCATGTGCCAATATATTTATGCCTCTAGCTGTAATTTTCACTCCATGCATCTGAAGAAGTGGGTTTTTTACCCATGAAAGCTTATGCCCAAATAAATGTAAGCCTTTAAGGTGGTCCCGTACTCCTTGTTGTTTTTACTTAGACTTAGTCCATCCCATGCATTGCTGCACATTGGGCTACGCACCAAGCAGTGGAGGAAATACTTGCTACCCTTCAGAGCTGGTTATTGTTCTACTCACACCCACATCCTTCCACACACTTCTTCCTCACTGGGACTTTTAAGATGCCTAGTAAAGGATTTTTCCATTTTTGTTTTTGGTTATAGCTATTTAAAACACTGCCAAAAACTGCCTGGGTATTGTTATACTATTACATTAAAGGCACAAGGTTCAGAATTTGTATGCAAAAGAGTTTTCATCTTCCCAATGATCACTGTTAATACATTTGCCTTTGTGCAGCAGAAATATATTACCAGAAGGGAATAAAAATACAGTCAGAACTGTATGAGGAAGTCTCACAATCCTGGAAACTGTCACAGCTGACAAAATTGGCTGAGTGACAGAAATTGGATTTGATAGCAGCCTTCAGTTACCTGAAGGAGGGTTCCAAAGAGCATGGATCTAGGCTTTTCTCAGTGGTAGCAATGACAGAATAAGGAGTAATGGTCTGAAGTTGCAGTGGCAGAGGTCTAGGTTGGATATTATGAAACACTGTTTCACTAGGAGGATGGTGAAGCACTGGAATGGGTTATCTAGGGAGACGGTGGAATCACCATACTTAGAGGTTTTTAAGGTCAGGCTTGACAAAGACCTGGCTGGGATGATTTTGTTGGTGTTGGTCCTGCTTTGAGCAGGGGACTGGACTAGATGACCTCCTGAGGTCTCTTCCAACCCTAATATTCTATGATTCTAACACCATGCTGCATTATGGTTTCAGCTCTGGATCACCAGATAATCAAGTTCTTGAGGAAGTGCTGGGTCTGCCATAGACCAAAGATGGAATTGCATAAGTTCATAACAAACATATAGCGGTCTGATGGTCTGTTCACCCACATTTTTAAACCTGCCTCTGAAGTGACAGCTCAAACACACTTCTGAAATCTTCTGGGTTTTTTGGCTGGGTGCGTGACCCCATGAAAACTAGTGCTTTTTAAGCCTTGGTTTGGCTGTACTGCATCCTCACGAGAAGCCAACAAAGAAAACCTCCCCAACCAACACTATTAGCTTTCAAACCAGCTGGCCAAATTTTGTATGATCTTGAGTTGATCCCCAGCTGTCCTGACAGCCTCACAAACCTTGCAATATTGCTCATCCCAGAAGGAAGTCATATGAACATTATATTTGTCCCTCCAGGCGAAGTACTGTCTGTAGAGAGGTTTGTTTTGGTCGAGGAATTTCAGGTAGATGGCTAACTTCTTAGGGCTGGGGAAGTCATCGATGTGGATGAAGGAGTTGGGCGGGATAAAAAGCTCGTAGTTGGACCTGGGAGGGCCCAGCACGATGGGCACAGCGCTGGATTTGAAGGCATTCCGCCACAGCTTCTCAGTGATGTAGTCGGTGTGCTGGGAGTTTTCAAAGGCCAGGTAGAACTTGTACTGGGAGATGGTCCTGATCATGCTGCCCTTCTCCAGCGCCAGGCCTTGTGCCCCATACACATCGATGGGGACATACTTCCTCAGCTGGTGGTAGTAGCGCACCCTGGCATGCGCCTCGTTCCAGTTGCTGATGACCCAGGCCACGAGCTTGGTCTTGCGGGGCAAGCTGAAACGTGGGGATGCCTGCCTGGCACGGAGGTACCCGTAGGGCACGAAGATGTCCGAGTCCACCCGGTAGGACATGGTCCAGTTGAAGATGCCAGCCAGGTCCCTGAGCCCAGGCGAGTGCGAAGGGGACTCAAAGTTCATCCACACCCACCGCTGGGCCGGGGGGCGCGGCGGGGGGCCGGCGGGCAGCTGGTCCAGGCCGTGGAGGACCAAGTCCCGGTGGTGGAAGATCACAGCCTGCGCCTCCCAGTAGCGGCTGCGGTTGGCGCTGGGCCGGCAGCCGCTGATGTTGAAGCGCCGCTGGCAGTCGGCCATGTGGCGGCGGCGGCCGAAGGGCTCCCACCAGAGCAGCACGGTCACCTCCGGCGGGGGCCGCGTCCGGCCGGGCCCCACGTCCAGCGGGGGCAGCTCCTGCAGGCAAGTGTACAGGGTCAGCGCGGTGCAGCTCAGCCCGGCCGCCAGCAGCAGCCGCGCCACGCGGCGCAGTCCCCGCCGGGGGCCCAGCCGGGCCCGGCTCCATCGGGGGCAGCCGCCCGCGCTGCCTCTGCTCTGGCCGGCGCCGCGAATGCTGAGGAGCCCGGGACCGAAGCGACGGAGCCAGCATCCTGCAGCCGCCGCGATTCCTCCAGCCCCCAGCTGCGGGATCCGGGGGAGGCTCCGAGCCACGCCCCGCCGGCCACGTTGTCCTCTCTGGTGCTGGCCCGGCGCTATCAGCCCTGCCCTCCCGGGCCCTGGCTCTTGAATAGCCGAGCAGCCCCGGCCAACAGCCCTGTGCCAGCGCGTCGGCCACTCCCCAGGGACCCGCCCCCCAGCAAGGAACAAACCACTCCCCAGGGACCCACCCCCTACCTGCGCAAAAACCACTCCCCAGGGACCTTCACCCTTTTCCAGGGAACCAGCCGCTCCCTCAGGGGGACACCCCTCCTTGTGTAGGAACCGCTCCCTGCACCTCATGTATCTCTTCTTGCTTCTTCCCTCCTCCCTCGCCTACCCCTCCCCACGTTATTTCTCATTCCTTAGCCCCTCCTTGCCTGTAAAGATACCACATCTCTTCCCTTACTTCCATCCTTCCTCCTTCCCTTGTATGGTTCCCCTAGCAGCCCCACCATCCCTCCCCAAGGTGTGTTCCACTCCTGGCTGCTCAGCCTTTCTGGACTGATTTATCTGCAGCATCATATTACTGATGTGGCACCCCGTGGCTGAAGGCAGCATAAACACAATGAACGTCCTTGTTCACTCTGAATCCTGCAGAAAATAAGGAAACCCACTTCTTCCCTTCCACCAGCTGCATCAGGGGTTGCACTTCAGGAAGGAGACACACTCCCTACTCCACCCCACCCCGTCCGCCTCCAAGCATAGGCATGAGGAGAGCACACAGGGAACAGATTATGAGGACACAGAGTACAGACTGTGAGCAGACACAGGGCAGGATGGGGACGGCGAGGCCACAATAAGCACAGTGAGGAAAAGGTCCAGCGGACACTCAGCCTGAGGGTTGGAGGACTCTTGCTTCTTCATACACTTTCACTCATTCCTTTACTTCTGACTAGGCTCTCTCCTTCCAAGAGATTTGGAACAGCCTCTATTCTCCAAATACTTTCCCTCCATCTTCTTCAGATCACTCCTTCAAACACGCTTTGTTCCCAGAACCACAGGCCTTGGCTCATCCAAATCCCCTTCTCACATTGCCTCTACGTCTCCTTGTGTTTGAATCAGGTTGTGTCTTTTCTGAGTTTGCCTGTAAACCACGTGGGGCAGGCAGGGACTTCCCCGTTTTAACAAAGTGCTGTGTACAGCTTTGGTGCTTTGTAAATCTGAGAGCTATTTTATGGAAAGGTGAAGTTTCCAAATCTGACACTCTATTTTCATATCCAATAGATGTGTAGGGCCAACTTCATCTCTCATGTAAATCTACCCGCAGTCCATGGTAACCCGTGATTTAGATGAGAACCTAGATTTTATTATAAATAATAACAATAATAATAATAGTAAATAATTTTATAACAGTAGCCTCTAGATGCCAGCCAGATCAGGGCCCCATATGTGCTAGGCACGTGCAAATATAGAAAATGACAGTCCGTGCCGCAAAGAGCTTAGGAGGATTTATGTCAGGATTATGTTGATCCTGAAAAAGGAAGAAGAGTTTGTGTGTGGAGGTGTTCAAAGCTTAGTTGGCATCATAGACAGCCTTCCAATTCCCTGTTCACAGCACTTACAAAAATCTAAGCAACAGTAGCCCTGATAGTCACTGTATATTTATAATAGTCTATCTGTGCTGGATCCTTATTTGCAAAGATTTACACATTCTGCATAATATTTTCCTAATGTAAAAACAACACATATCTCACCAGACAAATATAAGATCATGTTTATTTTGCTAAATTTGTCACTACTGTGGAAGTGGCTGGGGATTATTATTTTTTAAGACTGATGCTTTAGATAGTTATTTCCTTCAGTTGTGGGTATCCAGGTTTTGCTAGTAACTGGAACATGTTAAAAGCAAACGTAGATCCCAGTCCTGCAGTGAGTTTTGCATTCAGTCAATGAGGCTTTGGGCAGGCTCCCTGGTGGATCAGCACCATAGTTATAAACACTCAGCACAGTTCTCTTATCCAAAGTAAATTGCACTTTACCCGTATTCTAATGCAATTGCCTTTCTGCCAGGTGGTTAATGGCAGCCAAATGGGATGGGTTCAATACATCTAGGGCCCCACTTGAGAAACTGGCTTGAGCCCCCACCCAGAAATCTGGGAAAACGAAAGACTCCGTGCTTGGATTACCCACTGGCAAGTACTCCAAAACTGTGTACAAACAGCAAAATCTTTATTATAGGAAAAGGAATATAGTCATAAACTTGGGAAAACCCAGCAACAGAGTATGTATATGAATAAAGAGTAAAATACTTCAGCCCTGGCCTTCCGGTAACTTTGCCTATATTCTAACTCCTTTCCCATCAACCGGTGAGAATGTTGGATGGGTGGTTATCCCTTGACTGCACCACCTCACCCATCCACCAAACCCTCCTCACGGTTTGGATCACATAGGTAACCAGCACCATGACCGGTATGCAGAAGTCAGTGCAGAGAATTGAGCACATGTATTATGTGTTCACTTTGGCCTAACTGGCTTAAAGAGAGGATGACCACCTCCTGCTCTAACAGAAGAGTCCAATTGATATAAAAGGGCCACTTTATTGCTACCAATTCTTTAGTTGAGCCATTTTTGCTTGATAATTAATGAAACCTGGCCCCACTGAAGTGAGAAAACACCATTGACGTCAATGGGGCTAGGATGTTGTCCATTATATTTATTATTCATAATGGCTATGATCATAATTCTTATGGCTTTCAGTAATATAATTTCTAGCAGTGATTTCAGATGCTATTGAAAGTTCAGCTACATATTTTTTATTCATGTGGCTCCACTTGGCACATCAAGTTTTTATTTTGGTAGCTTACAGAGGTGGTTCTGTGTTAAGCATATTATGGATTTGATCATACAAAGCCCAATCCTACACACAATGAACTCAATCAGTATTTTGTCATTGCTTTAGAATTTATAAAGTACTTTGGGACCCGCAAAGTGTAAGCTGCTATATGTTAAGTATTATTAAGAAATATGAAAATAAATATAATGTAAATTCCAACTCTTCTGTCTGTGTTCCATTGATATAGGACAGGGGTCGGCAACCTTTCAGAAGTGCTGTGCCGAGTCTTCATTTATTCACTCTAATTTAAGGTTTCGCATGCCAGTGATACACTTTAACATTTTTAGAAGGTCTCTTTCTATAAGTTTATAATATATAACTAAACTATTGTTGTATGTAAAGTAAATAAGGTTAAAATGTTTAAGAAGCTTCATTTAAAATTAAAATACAGAGCTCCCCGGTCCGGTGGCCAGGACTTGGGCAGTGTGAGTGCCACTGAAAATCAGCTCGCATGCCACCTTCGGTGTGTGCGCCATAGGTTGCCTACCGCTGATATAGGATATTGTTTCTCTCACTGATTGTGCAAGGCTTCCCCTTTTCATAGCCTTATCTGTTTTAAAGGTAAAACAAAAGGTTTGTTTTCTCTTTGGGGATTAGTAGTAATATTTGGCTAATTACTTTTGATTTCTGGCAGTCTCACATTGAGTCTTCAGTCAAAAATCTGAAATCTTACCTAAAAAACCAAATAAACAAGTAGGAAAAACAGCTGCAATACACTTTGAGCCTGATTCTGTCTAATAACAAATTTCTAATAACAAAGTTAGTACAGATGGGGATACGTGTAGCATTAGCTTGGATCCTGGCACATATCAAGGTAACAGGGAATTAAATCACGGAAAAAGTAGCTAAAAATGCTGTATGAAATGGAAGAATTGACACAGAAATACCTTTGAGTAAATGGGAATTCAAAAGCTTAGTACAGAAAAAATCAAAAGAGGAATGTCAAGAAAATTAATAAAAAAAAAAGAAGGAAAAGATTTTTTGAAGTGAGGATAAAGATACATTTCAGAGCCTGGATAGGAAAAATGAAGTGCTTTTTTTTTAGAATACTAACTGGCCATTGTAGCTTAAACAAAAACCTGTTGAAATAAATAGACACAAAGATGGACTATGTGTGCGCTCACTGTAAGGTGGAAGAAACAGTTGATCACCTTTTCTGGGTATGTTAAGGCTTTGATGAAGAAAGGGGAAAGATTTCTGAGGAATTCAAACATCTTAAGGTAACAAAAAATTACACTGTTATTTAATGAAAAATATTGGGGATATGGGATAGTATTAGAAGGTGGTTATTGCATTTTCTGAAAGACACAGGGTAGACTGAGAAAATATAAACTAGGTACAGTATTTAGGAATTATAGTTGATGGTGGCTATTGACTATTCAGACAAATCTGCTTCCCCATTAAAAAAAGAAAAAGAAAGAAAAGTTGTCTGAGCAATTGATTGCTCCTGCTCCAGCATCAGATCCTGCTTTTTCTCCAGCACCAGACCCTGCTTGTGCCTGCTGTACCAACCCCCGTTCCTTAGTTCTTGCTCTTCTCTTGACTTGCTTCTGGATCCTGCTTCACCCTGTTTGCTCCCAGTTCCTACTGTGCTCCTGCTCCGTGCTCATCCTTGCCTAGCCTCCCATTCCTGCCCTTATGCCTCACTTCAGACCATAGGTTACCAGTCCTGGCTCTGACCTCCAGCTTGGGCTTCTGACTCCAACTCTGGCTTGACTCTTGGCTCTGGCATTTGGTATCTGACCCCAGCTCTGACTCTCAGCTTCGATTCCTGACTCTGACTCAACCCCTGGCTCTGGTGGTCAGCAATTGATTCTGGTGCTGTCCTTCAACTCCATTCCCTGACCTGGATATGTGATTCTTGCACTAGACTGCCTATGTCTCAGACCCTAACAACTGCTACCTCTTCCACAAACACCAGAAATTTGAGAGACAGCATAATAATCTCTTTTAAGCACACTTAATAATTATCATAATAATTAATAATAATAGTACATTGCACTTTTAAAGTGCCTTGCCTTTGACAGTCTAACAGCATGTTGTAAGTGTGGACTAGTTAAGCCTGGGAGATAGGCATTATAATACCCACTTTACAGGTTGGGAAACTGAAGCTCAAGAAAATTGAGTGACTTGCCATAGAAAGAATCAATGTCATTGCCAGGGTTAGAAGTCAGGAGTTTTTGTCTCTTGCTCCTGCGCTCACGCCACTGGGTCACCTTTTTTTTTAAATTCTTCGCTTCCTTTTGAAAGGAAGGAGTACAAAATTTGTACTAGAGAAGGAGTACAAAATTTGGACAAATTTCTGCATGTGAGCTCCCCTATACCTGATCCTCTCCTGGTATAAGGGATTTTATTCCAGGAGTGTCACTTGGGCCTGCTTCCCTGCTGCTTGAGTAGGAGGAATGAGGTTATTTTACCTCTGTATCTGGCACTGGTGCCACTGCTGCTGGAACACTGTGTCCATTTCTGGTGCCCACAATTCAAGCAGGCTGTTGATAAATTGGAGAGAGTTCAGAGAAGAGCCACAAGGATGACTCCAGGATTAGAAAACATACCTTGTAGTAACAGACTCAACAAGCTCAATCTATTTAGCTTAACCAAGAGAAGGTTAAGGAGTGACTTTATTACAGTCTATAAGTACCTCCATGGGGAACGAATATTTAATAATGAGCTCTTCAGTCTAGCAGACAGAGCTATAACATGATCCAATGGCTGGAAGCTGAAACTAGACAAAGTCTGACTTGAAATAAGGTGCACATTTTTAACAGTGAGGGTAATTACCCACTGCAACAATTTACCAAGGGTTAGGGTGGATTCTCTATCACTGGCAACTTTTACATCACGATTGGATATTTTTGTGAAAGCTTTGCTGTAGTCTCAAGAGGCACTAATTCAAGGACATCTTATGGCCTGAGTAACACAGGAGGTCAGACTAGATGATCACAATGGTCCCTTCTGTCTTTATGATGTATAAACCCGGGGCAAGTGGCTCAGACTCTAAAAGCTGTAACCAGCTCCCTGCACTGCGCCTCACCCTGCATGTGAGTGGAGCTCAGACAGGGTGAGGAGTCTGCCTCTGAGGGTATGTCTACACTGCAATTAAAAACCTGCCTCTGGCCGGTGCCAGCTGACATGGGCTTGTAGGACTCGAACTAAAGGGCTGTTTAATTGCAGTGAAGAGCTTGAATTCGGGCTCTAGCTGGGGCTCAAGGACCCTGTGAGTGGCGGGGAGGGTGCAGAGCTTGGTCTGCAGCCCAAGTCGAATGTTTTCAGTGCAATTAACAGCCCCGTCGCCCAAGCTCCGCAAGCCTGAGTCAGCTGGCACAGGCTAGCCCTGGGTTTCTAATTGCAGTGTAGACATACCCTTAATTTCTCTGGGTGGGGAGACTGGAAACTGCAACGTTTTCCTTCACCATGGTTCTTCTACACAAACATAGGGTCGTATCTGGCAGTACCGGTCTCTCTTTACTTGGGCAAAACTCCCATTGATGTCAATGGCAAATATGCCCTAATAACAACTGTAGTAAGTGAAGGCCCTGATAAAGGCCCAGTATGAGGCCTGAGGCCTGAACTAGAGTAATGGTTAAGACTTTGCTAACATAAAGCAAAGTTAAGCTGTGAGCCAGAGGCAGGCTCTGCTCACAGAAGCTGGCAAGGAAAGGGCTGATGCTGCAAGAAGATACGTACCTAAAAGGTACTGAACACTAGAGATCAGAACATTCACATACTTGCACATTCCACACAGATAACAAGAAACAGGCCGACCCATCCCAATGACAGGGGCAAAAGGGTAATATGATGGATAGAGTTGTTTTGTTCAAATCAACATGTACAAGGTGAGAGGCGGCACCTTACTACGTAGAAGGGTTGTACCTTGCTGTGTGGAAGGGTTGCACCTCAATATGTCAGGAGTGATGTGTAACTTGTTTGTACCTGTGTATAAAAATGTATCCCTGGGGTGGTGTCTTTGTCCGGCCTAGGGGGCAGTGGAAAGTCCCTCCACTGACTGAGCCAAGTCCATTGACCGTGGATACATATTTGTAATATGCCCTGAGTTAGGCTAAGAAACCTACAGGGAACTACTACTGTATCCGATATGGCAATAAACCTGGCCGACATGCCTTCGTACCTTACTAGACTTTGTGGTTATTGGGGGTTCTCTTCGGGTCTGCTGTGTCAGCTATCTGCAGAGATGGGGCAGCACACAGAGGGAACACATGCACGCAGCCGAGTGATACCAACAAGGAGAGAGCAGAGCACCAAACCAGTAGCATCTGACGACACCTCTTGACAACAACAACTGAGTAATATTCCAGGACTGGGCCCTTAAGCCATAAAGGCATTGCAAAGCAAAACACATTTGCTTGTTTTGTATTCCAAATGTTTGCAGTTTCCAACAGCAGCAAATGTTTTTGCCCAGGAGCTGCCCAGCTGGTCTCTTCACCTTCTCTGACTCACTGTCTTCTTTACCACCTGATGTTTATTTAGATCTGAATTCTTTCTAAATTCATCAACTGTCTCAAAACTCCAGTTTAAAAAGGCACCGGAAGATGGTGATGTATTTCTGGTCCCAAACTATTGAGCCAGATACTGCAGTGCAATGGGAGACCTTGCAGAGTTTGTTTTAAAAACAGAAATGATTATTTTCACAGAATGGCAGGATATAAATATAAATATTTTCCTGCATATAAATATTTCTAGGTCAGATTTTCAAGTCCTTTCTCCGCAAATAGTATTCAAAGGAGTGTTTGCAGAGTATGGCATTACTCAGTGTGAAAAAGTGGGTCAAATCCAGCACAAAATGAATTATGTGCTATTTTCTGGTGTAATGTTTAAATATACATGTAATTTGATTACACGTAGTGTATTATTTGGACAATGTAATCTATTTGGTTGAAGGATTAAACAATTCTGAAAAGTAACTGTGTATAAAAGATTAAATATATGCAGCAAAGGGGGTGTCAGTGTGCACCAGTATTCTAGTAGGGAATAGTCCCACGTGCAGGACCGGCTCTAGGCACCAGCAAACCAAGCACGTCCTTGGGGCAGCACAATTTGAGGGGCGGCATTCCAGGAGGCTTTCTTTTTCCTCTCTCTTTGGCAGTTGTGCTCTTGGAGGTTTTTTTTTTTGCTTGGGGCGGCAAAAAACCTACAGCTGGGCCTGCCCAGGTGCATCTGAGTAGCATAGGCACCAACTTTCCCCAGTGCATCTGAGTAGCATAGGCACCAATTTTCCCTGGTGCCGGTGGGTGCTTGGGCCCCCCCTCGCTCTGATTTCATCCTTTCCCCGCCCCTGCCCTGCCCCAATTCCAACTCCTTTCCCAATGTCCCTACCCCAACTCTGCCCCCTCCCTGTCCCTATTGGACCCCTTCCCCAATCCCAAGATTCCAAACTGCTCTCAGGTTTTGTGACAAACACACAGAGGCAGCTGACAGCCACAGTATGACTCTGTCTGTTAGTTCTTTTATGATACAGTATTCCATTGTGAATCTTTAGTTAGAAGCAGTTCTTGAATAACTTGGCTATGAGACTTGGGTTTATAAATCCAGAGACAAAAAATAATTCTGCACAACCAAGATTTCTCCCCTATTCTAAGGTCCCATTTATGATGGATCTATTGACTAAGGAAAAAGTGTTAAAAGACTAAGACCTGCGCTTCTACAGCTGGCTCCACTCAGATGGATCCTTGCATTGGCACCACTGAAGTCAGTGAGTTTCCGTACAAGTATAAGGATCCACCCTTACAGAACTGCAGGATGAGACTATAGCTGCAAGTATTGTATTAAACTTATTCATAGACTATCCCAACTGCTAAAACCAGACTATGCATAACTCTACTTCTACTCATGACAAAATGCAGGAGGAAATTCTTGGAGGAAAATCAAAAAGACAATGACTTTTATGCCTTTAGTTATGTAATTCAACACTCTTAATCAGCAACAACCATTTCATAGGGAGATGTTTCCCCTATAATTTTGTCTTTGATTTCGGATCTCTTTTGTGTTAGTAGTTAAAATATATTGCATGACATTGAAAGACAAAAGTCAATATATGAGCATTTGTAAATCTTATCAACACTTACAAAAATAAGACGGGTTCTTTGGTTTTTTTAATGGTAGGAATGTTTAGTTTGGAAATGGAGGGAGAGATACAGGAGAGCTGTATAACAGAGAAGGCCAGTTGGACAATCCTTTTAACCCTGTCCCAGAACAAAAGATCAAATCAACAGTTGATAAGATTAAAAGACAAACACAATCAATGCAGATAAAGGGAAATATTTTTATGTGCAAGTACTTTGAACTCACAGTTGTGGAATATTATGGAAGCAAACTGTTTAATAAGATTCAAATGAATGATTAGATACATGAGTAAGAATAGCGCTTGTGTGTATATTAGCCAAGAGATAACAGTTTAAGAGCAATCAATCATCAAGCTTCTAGGGGAAAAATGTTCAGTGAATAGGATCAAGAAGAAATGTGCTCCATGGTTGTACAGTTGTGCAGGTGCAGTATGAGGCTTTTCATCCTCCTGTGAAACTCCTGGTACAAACTACTTTCACAGCTAGGACACCTGACTAGATGGACAAAACTAGACAGAAAGTGAAAGGAAATTGCCGTGCTCATTGTAGTCAATTTTACACCATCTTCACTGCAGCAAGGTGAGACTTAGGCTTCATAGGGTATGTCTACACTGCGATAAAAGACCCGCAGCACAGCTGACTTGGGCTTGAATGTCTAAGGGTACGTCCAGACTACCCGCCGTATCGGTGGGTAGCGATAGATTTTTCGGGGACCGATATATCGCGTCTCATCTAGACATGATATATCGATCCCAGAACGTGCTCCC
Organism: Chelonoidis abingdonii; assembly: GCF_003597395.2. Taxonomy (NCBI): domain Eukaryota; kingdom Metazoa; phylum Chordata; order Testudines; family Testudinidae; genus Chelonoidis; species Chelonoidis abingdonii. Next base: position 346,645,678 of record NC_133769.1, read on the forward strand.
ATCGACTCTGGAAGTCCACCGGAGCGAGCAGCAGTAGCAGAGTCAACACGGGGAGCCGCGGACGTCGATCCCGCGCTGTGAGGACCCAAGGTAACGCAATCTAAGATACTTCTACTTCAGCTACGCTATTCATGTAGCTCAAGTTGCGTATCTTAGATCGATACTCCCCCCTAGTGTAGACCAGCCCTCAGTCTGCAGGGCTATAAAACTGCAGTGTAGACATTCAGGCTCAGGCTGGAGCCTGGGAGCGGGGAGAGTCTCAGAGCCTGGGCTCCACTATGAGCTTAAATGCCTACACTGCAGTTTTATAGCCCCACAGCCTGAGTCAACTGACCTGGGCTCTGTCACTCAGTGCCACAGGTTTTTTATTGCAGTGTAGGCATTCATAATGCCTAAAGTGACTCCCACGTCAGGTAGACAGATGTGCTTGAGCTAGCACACTAAAAATAGCAGTGTGGAAGTTGTGGCATGGGTGACTGCATGGGCTAGCTTCCTGAATGCAAGCCTGGCAGCTCCCCTGTGTCCATACTCAGGTGGCTAGCTCATGCCACTGCCCATGCTGCAAGTCCACACTGCTATTTTCTAGTGTGTGTCTCTCTGTCTGGGCTAGGAAGCTTTCATCCAGCTTCAGTGTAAATGCACCCTCTAGCAAGGTGGTGGGATCCCCCACAGCCCCGTGGAGGGATGAGCCTCCTATAGCACCAACATGGGCTGAGCCAGCGTGTCCTGTACCCGCCCCCCAGGGGGCAGGGCACAGGACAGGAAGTAGAAAAGAGCAACTGCAGTGCTAACTTGGAAGCCAGCCGCTGGAGAGGCCAGATGCCTGTGGCCTAGCTTTGGGTTGGGACATGCCAACAGGCTGTGGCCAACACGAGGACTAACCAGGCCAGCCCTGCCTACCCCTGGCCAGCTGCCCTGAGGAGCAGCTGAGCCTACCCCTTGCCCGCTACCTGGAGGAACTGATGGTGCTGAAAACCTCCAAGGACACCACCCTAACCCAGGTACCCTATGGGGGGGGGGAGTCTGGAAGTAACCCAGGGGCAGTCGGCTCTGGTCTGGCTGCAGCTCAGCCAGAACCGATGTCAGTGTGTTGCGGTCAGGATCCCCACTGACACGGCAGCGAGCCTCTTGCTGCTGCTGGGGCCCCGGGCTAGGACACAGTGGAGTGGATGGGCCTGTGTCCCCCCTGCCATCCCACCCATGGGTGACAGTGTCCCCCTCACACCAGACGCTCAGAAGCCTGAGCCACTGACTGTGTGTTTGCTGTCCTGCCCTGACCTAGGGCCTGGGCCCATATTGAACTATAGGCTCAGCCCCTGCCTAAGGGCCTGAGCTCCTGATTGTGAGTTTGCTGCCATGCCCTAACCCGGGGCCTGGGCTCACATTGAACTATTGTGAGGTGGTGGGATTCCCCACAACCCGCGAAGGGATGAGCCTTGGCTGAACCCTTCTACACACCCTTAGACTTAGGGTGACCATATTTCCCAAAGGGAAAACGGTACACTGCATGGGACTAGCCTGAGGGCTTCCTTCCTCTCTTTGTGTCAGTGGCCATTACAAATGCAGGGGAAGGTTCATTCTGTGTGCAGCTCAGCAGTCAAAACAAAATGGAATGGTTAAATGCTGAACAGCTGTACTTGAACTATGAGGTTGCTTCAGTTTCTGAGGAGTCGATTGGCCAGTCTTGGGATAGAAAGGACACTATCCCATGGGATTGTGGGATAGCATTGGTGGACTCTCAGGACTTAAGACAGGAGGCCCAGGCTGAGCTGTGTTCATACTGCAAAATGATGGAGTTTGGGCTTGTGCCTCCATGGGACTCTGTCTCAAACCCTCCACCCCTCAGGGTCCTGGGCCCAAGTTAGACCCATCAACAGCTATTAGCCAGGATAGGCAGGGATGCTGTCCCTAGCCTCTGTTTGCCAGAAGCTGGGAATGGATTGTGACAGATTTATCAGAGGGGTAGCCGTGTTAGTCTCAGGATTAAACAAAGACTGTGAATTGCTTGCCAACTGCAAAACCAGTTTCTCCTCCCTTGGTTTTCACACCTCAACTGCTAGAACAGGGCCTCATCCTCCCTGATTGAACTAACCTCGTTATCTCTAGCTTGCTTCTTGCTTGCATATATATACCTGCCCCTGGAAATTTCCACTATATGCATCTGACGAAGTGGGTATTCACCCATGAAAGTTCATGCTCCAAAACGTCTGTTAGTCTAAAAAGTGTCACAGGATTCTTTGCTGCTTCGACAGATTTATGTTACCAATCTGCCTGGGGCATCAGGTGATCAGGCTGAGGCCACAGGACCTTTAGGGGAGGAGATGAAGAGCACACCAAGTGCTGAATTTTAAAGCTTTATTAATAAAATAACAGCAGAGAGTGCTGGGTATTCCCCACATCACTCAGAGAAAGGAAAAAGCAAAGCGTTAGTGTCCCAAGCTCTAGCCCACTTTCATACTTACACCCGCACTACCTGAGTCTGGCCAAGCCTGGGTGTAACATAAGAAGAGCAGGGAAGGGTAGATGGGAGTTCTTGTCCCGTGAACGGATTGTCCAGGGTCTGCTGTGATCTCCGACTTGCTTTGGCTCTCAGGATGCTTATTAAGTCCTGGGTTCTTTTGGGGGTGTTTTCATTCAGGGCCCTCTGTGCCTGGTGCTCTACTGCTCTTTGTTCCAGTCCAAACCAGCTCGCTGTGGCCTCCTTGGCTTTCCCAAAACACACAGGCTTCAGAGACTTTGTTTTCCACCCCCATTGCCCTTCGCCATCTCCTTCGCTCTCACTGTTCTCACTGCAATCTCTGCAGCCCTACTCAACTTAATTCTCCTCTTCTCACGGCTGGGCAGCTGCGGATTTCTCATCAAGCCCATGACCTTGGACCGGGGTCAGCGTCTTATCTTCAGACGAAGCTAGCTGAAGTTTCGAGTTAACCCGTTCTCTGCTCTCTTCCTCCCTCCCCCTTTGGTCTTTTGCAGCCTGCAAAGGAATCTTCCACTTTACACTCACACACCTTTGACCCTCCCCTGAAATGCTTTGCAATGCTTGCAACCACATTAGCAACATACAATGCTAATTTGCCTCCCCATAGGACCCCCTGAGGGAGTCATTGGGCCTGTGACACTTGATGATTACCTGTTCTGTTTATTCCCTCTGGGGCACCTGACATTGGCCACTGTCGTAAGACAGGATACTGGGCTAGATGGACCTTTGGTCTGACCCCAGTATGGCCGTTCTTGTGTTAGATAGAATGAGCGTAGACGGAAGGGGGGTTTGAGGTTGAGCCTGGTCTTACACTGCAGCGTAGCTACACCCTTTTATGCTTTTGAAAATGTTACGCTAGGTAAATAACCATATTCTAGATCAGCGGTTCTCAAACTTTAGCAACCTGAGGACCCACATTTTGATTTAAAAATTTTGGAGGACCCCCAAGCCCTCCACTCAGCTCTGGGCCCCGCCCCCACTCCATCCTTTCTCCCAAGGCCCCACCACACCTCTTCCCGCTCCCCGTTCACTCCATCCCTCGTCCCTTCGTCGCTCACTGTCCCCCACCCTCACTCACTTTCACCACGCTGGGGCAGGGGATTGGGGTGCAGGAAGGGGTGCAGGCTCTGGGAGGAGTTTGGGTGCAGGAGGAGGTGTGGGGTGCAACCTCTGGAAGACAGCTTTGGTGTAGGGTATGGGCTCTGGGCTGAGACACGGGTTTGGGGTGCAGGAGGGGGTGAGCTGTGAGGATTCTGAGAGGAAGTTTGAGTGCAGCAGGGTTGCAAGAGGCTTTGGGGGGGAGTTTGGCTCTGGGAGGGGGTACGGGCTCTGGGAGGGAGTTTGGGTGCAAGGAGGGGGTGAAGGGTGCAGGCTCTCGGCCGTGGCAGATGGTTGGGGAGGGGGGGAGGGGAGGCACTTACCTCAGGTGGCTCCCAAAAGCAACCGGCACATCCCTCTGGCAGCGGCTTCTAGGTGGGGAGGGCAGGTGGTCTCCGTGCACTGCACCTGCCTGCAGGTACTGCCCCTGCAGCTCCCATTGGCCTCAGTTCCCGGCCAATGGGAGCTGTGGAGTTGGCGCTGAGGCAGTGTGCAGAGACTGGGGCCACAGGGACGTAGCGGTCACTCCTGGGAAAGGTGTGGAGCCGGGGCAGGTAGGGAGCCTGCCTTAGCCCTGCTGCAGTGCCGGAGTTTTAGTGGCTAAAATCTCCAAGTTTGGCTTCAGTAGCCTCTGAAAGATAGAGGGAGGGGAAGGACTTCATCAGTGGGGCCCACGAGGCCCCTAGAGTTCCCTTGGGGACTCCAAAGGGTCCACAGACCCCAGTTTGAGAAATACTGCTCTAGGTTGATTTCTTTCCCATCTGTACCATACCAGTGACTACCATACATAGAATCATAGGGCTAGAAGGGACCTCAAGAGGTCATCTAGTCCAGTCCCCTGCACTCATGGCAGGACTAAGTATTATCTAGACCAGTGCTCTTCACTATTAAGTGGGGGCCACTTTGGTGAAAAACCGTCAATGTGAGAGCCACGTGGGGTGGGGCTGAAGGGTTCAGAGTGAGGGCTCTGGCTGCGGGTGAAGGCTCTAGGGTGGAGCTGGGGGTGAGGAGTTCAAGGAGCAGGAGGTTCGCTCAGGGCTGGGGCAGAGGATTGGGATGCAAGGGTGCTGCCTCTGAGGTGGGGCCAGGGATAAGGAGTTTGGGATGCAGGCAAGCTGCCCCAGGGCTGTGGCCAGAGGACTCCCCAAGCCCCCTCTGCTGGCAGGCAGCATGGGAGCTCCGGGGGAAGGGGCCTTTTCTCCCCCCGCTGGCAGGCAGCATGGGAGCTATGAGGGAAGGGGCCCTTCCCCCCCTAGCCGGCAGCAGGGAGCTCCAGGGTCAGGGGAGAGGCCCACAGCAGCCCTGCAAGCCCCAATTTGCTCTCCTCCCCAGTTCCCGCCCACCCCCTACCTCTCTCATCTTCAGCTATTTATAGCCTGCTACACAGCTGCGCAGCTTAGCAGCAACTTAGGGAGCCACACTTAGAGTCAATGGGTGCTGCTACTGGCTTGCAGGCCTTGCAATGAAGAATACTGATCTAGACCACCCCTGACAGATGTTTGTCTAAGCTGCTCTTAAAAACCTCCAATGATGGAGATTTCACAACCTCCTTAGGCAGTTTATTCCAGTGCTTAACCACCCTGACAAGCAGTTTTTCCTAATGTCCAATCTAGTGGTTTGAGTATTGGCCTGCTAAATCCAGGGTTGAGAGTTCAATCCTTGAGAGGGCCGCTTAGGGAACTGAGCTAAAAATCTGTCTGGGGATTGGTCCTGCTTTGAGCAGTGGGTTGGACTAGATGACCTCCTGAGGTCTCTTCCAATCCTGATATTCTATGATAAACCCCCGTGGCTGGAATTTAAGTCCATTTCTTCTAGTTCTGTCCTCAGAGGTTAAGGAGAACAAGTTTTCTCCCTCCTCCTTGTAACAGCCTTTTAGGTACTTGAAAACTGTTATCATGTCCCCACTCAGCCTTCTCTTCTTCAGACTAAACAAACCAATGTTTTTCAATCTTCCCTCATAGGTCATGTTTTCTAGACCTTTAATCATTTTTTTTTGCTCTTTTCTGGACTCTCTCCAATTTGTCCAAACTATCCTGAAATATGGCACCTAGAAATGGACACAATATTCTAGTAGAGGCCTAATCAGTGTGGAGTAGACCAGAAGAATTACTTCTCATCTTCTTACAACACTCCTGCTACTACATCCCAGAATGATATTTGCAACAGAGTTACACTGTTGACTCATATTTAGCTTGTGGTCCATTATGACCCCCAGATTGCTTTCTGCAGTAATCCTTCCTAGGCAATCATTACCCATTTTGTATGTGTGCAACTGATTGTTACTTGCTAAGTGGAGTACTTTGCAGTTGCCCTTAAAGAATTTCATCCCATTTACAGTACTTCAGACCAAAGACAGGAGTTGCAGAGGGAACAAAGTAACAGGAATGGAAGAGGATTTTGTCAGAAGTTTTTTGGCTGGATTAAGGGTGGGCCAGGTTAGTATGGAAAAGACCCAAGGTGATGTGGACATGGATGAGTAATATGTCTGTTAGGGTAAAAAGGAAGACTGTTCATATGGAATTTCGCACTAGTCACTGAAAAACTGAAGACAACAACAACTCTGTTCTTAGAAAAGAGGCAAATTCTCATGTCTGGTTCATTATTATGTTAATTGATGGTTAACAAGAGCAAGAGCATGGCAGCTGCACGTGCCCAGCACCGCTCAGGATCAGGCCACATGAAAGGAGTGGACTAGCAGTCTGCACAGAGTATGAGGAGCCAGGAACTCCTGAGCGCCAGCTCCCTTATCGACCTCGGGCAAGTCACTTAACTCCTGCATGCCTCAGTCTCCCCCCTCTGTAAAATGAAAATAATGCTTACTTCACAACTGTGTTGTGAGAATACTTGTGAAGTTCTCTGAAGATGAAAACTCTGAGATAAGGGCTAAACCTGGAGTAAAACGTGACAAGTAGTTGGGAATATGCTGTAACTGTTTCTATCAATAAGTAATGGATTTCTCATTAACATTTCTTTGTATCTTACTGTAATAATGCCTAAAGGCTGCAGTTAATTTATTAATTATTTCTGGGTTCCCTGGTGCCCATTTCTAATCTCTTTCACATATGAGGATAGATATTAATTCACAATCTTTTAATGTTGGGCCTACAAGATGCTGCCATCAATAAATGAGCCCAGACAAAGGAGGTTAAAACAATTGCCAATTGTTTTATAATCTTGCTGTAGGGATTGGTATCACTTTACAGTAAAATTGCCAAAAAGAGGGCCAAAAATACCAGCATTAACTACACTTTACCTTGAAATACATTTCACAGTTCATGTGTGGCAAATGCGCCTTGTATTGTGGAGTTCCTAACTGATGTGCTGGCCAAGATACATGCAGATTTCCTTTTGCTCAGACATGGACGTTACACTAATATCAGCTGACTAAGAAATACAACAGTAAGTAACAATTGAGCAGAACAGTGAGCCCATTACTTTCCCCAACACTTTAGATAGACAGGCATACATTTTCAGAAATGACTAGTGATTTGGAGCGGCCAGCTGGAGACACCAAAAAAGGCCCAGATTTTGACAGGGCAGGTGCTCAGCATTTTGTGAAAACCAAGTCCCTCTAAGGTGTCTCAAGTTGGGCACCCAAAACCTAGTTGCTTTTGAAAATTCAGGCCACAAGACAAATGTCAAGGAAAGACAATAAAATATAGCAGCAGAAATAAATACAGGAAATTCTCTAATGTCCAGATTGTAGGCATCTCTTCTTGATTCTCCCTCTTCCACCTCTTACCACCTCCTCTTCTCTCTTCTTTTATCCATTTTATTGCTTTCCCCTCATTTCCATTTAATTTTCTTATTTGAATCTTTCCTTCCCCTGAAAGCAGCATCTCCCTCCTGCTCCTTCTTTGCCTCTCTCCTATTTGTCCCTTGTTCTGTTATCTACCCTGCTTGTTCTCCCTAGGTTGCCTGTGTCCCCTTATTCCTCCTCTTCTGCTTTTTCCTACTTTGGCCTCCCTTGTCTCTCTGTTCCTTCTTGCCTCTCCCCTATATTGCATGGTCTCTGGATGGTCCTCTTCTCTCTCCTTCCCCTCGCCCCCCTCTTTCCTGTGAATTTTCCCTGTCTCTCTAGCATCAGGATATTTGCCTCTTCCCTCACACCTCTGGTTTCCATTTTGTCCCTTCCCTCTTTTTCCTGGGGATCCCCTTATTCCTCCATTAAACTTTGCAGGCTTCTTGTCTATGCAGTACCCCTTATTTTTCATCCTTGCCCCATTACCCTAGTCTGTGTCCAGTTCCTCTCTTCTCTACCCTAGGATCTCCCCAGCTTTTCTTTCCCCCCACTCTAGCATTCCTCCAGTCCCTCTCAGGTGAGAGGGAGTGTACAGCTGATGCTGTCATTGCTGTATGTATGTGTGAAGGGGGATGTGTTGGTGAGCATGGGAGCTGAAGCCAGATCACATAGTACTGGGATAACTATGTCAGCTATGGGTCTGATACTAAAATAGCTATACCAGTATAACCTATAGTGTGGACATAGTTATACCAGTATAAAGGTGTCTTATATCACTATTGCTTATTCCCCAGGCCCCTTCCCATATAGGAAAAAGCTCTACTGGGATAAGCATGTTATATGGCTATAATTGCATCCACACTAGGGGAAATGTGCCACTTTAACTACACTGCTACAATTTTTCTATGTAGACAAGGCCTTAGTACAAGATTATTTGCCCAATATGTTAATTTGAAGTCAAAAAATATCAATAAACCTGAGTGGCTGATATGTACCTGCCAATGCCTGCAAATAGATAGGTTTGGCAATCAAGCCTTTACACATTCAACACCTTCTAGCTGGAGCGCTCTGTTGTAAGAGCTGATCAGATGCCAGTACGGATGGCTTTATTATTTTATTATACAAAATATAATACACAGTCTATATTGTGGTACTTTGAATTTGCTGGAACAAAATAATCGTAGGCTTGGTAACACATGGAGGTGCCTGCCCTGACCCACATCCTCCAGAAAGGGAGATGTTGCTTTTCATCCTATCCTAGAGGAAAAAATATATGGAAACAGAAATTAGTACAGGTTTTATTTGGCAGGGGATATTTTTAAACAGCCTTTGCCTCAGAATTCTAGCACATTTTATATTTGTAAGGAAGCAGGACAAGACAAAGAGCACAGTGTGTTGAAATCCACGGTGGAGCACCACACACAGCACAACATGTGATCTTTGAGGGAATGAGAGTAACAGTGGAGGTTGGGGAGGAAATAAGGTGTAGATATTGTGTATATCTGTGTGTAAGCCAACAATGTATAGACCCCCCAAAAATGAGTTCTCAGGGGATTGCCAATAGCTTAATCACAGAATCACATGCCCAGGCAGGAAGAGAGAGCTGCTACAGAAGAGCTGAAGCAAGTCCTGCCTGGAGTGCCCACTCACCAGCCTGGTGAAGAGGAGCCCCATTTAACCACACAGTATGCAGAGAGCATGAACTCTGCATGCTCCCCCGGCCCTAACAGCACTGCCCTGCCAGAGCTTATAAACTCTGTATGCCCCTGAATTTGGCTGCTTTCTCCCCACTACAGAATCTACAAATTCCTCAGGAAGAGAGCTGCTGGGCATAGTGAGCATGCTATGCTGATAGCTGGGAGAGGACAGGCCCATTGGACTGAAGAGGCCCCTTGGGGATTGTAAGGAGAAATCTCCCCAAGCTGCCCACTACCCCTCTCAGATACAAAGAGGGAAATGACTGAGACCTCACCCCAACCTCATATCTCCCCAATGGGAGATGGGCAGAGGAAGGGGGTCACTGCAGTCCAAGACCTGAAGAAAACTCTAATCCCATGAAGAGAGGAGAGCAAGTGTGACTCAGGATCCACATAGAGCTATTGAGATCTATCCACCAACATGAATAAAAAGAAAGTATTCTGCATCTTCAACCAGGGTCCTTAGCACATGAACTTAAGGTGGCTCAACAAAGCAGCACTAACCAGCTTTCCTATGTAAGGTCTGCAACCTAGTGTCCTGCTACTTGCTGAAGGAAAAGAAAGGGTTGGTTGAAATGTTAAAAAATATTATAAAACAGTGTCATCCTAATGTTGCAAAATGAGGTGTTACAGTTGAAATCTACTGATTACTGTCTTACTTCTTATTCCTCCATGCCTGGAATAGTACTTGGGCTGTGAAAGTAAACTGTTTCTGTTCTGTGATGCTGGTGTCAAGCCTCCCACGGAGAAATTTCTTTTCACACTCCATATTCCTTCCAGAGCCACTGTTTAATAATTTATTAGAATAATACCATTAAAACTGATCATTCTAGCTTGGGTTGTTTTACTTTTCAGCTAGGCTGTTGTAAAGAATTAATATAAGCCACTTTTAAAACAAATATCTTTGGTCAATGTAATGAACAGAAACAACATAATATACTACAGACAAGCACTACACAAAGGATATAACACACAATTAACTTAATATACTTTATTTTTCTATAATTTGGATCAACAGTTATTGAATTTAAGGTTTTCATTAATTCCTTCCCCAAACAACACCAAGAGAAGCTCTACAAACTTATCCTCCAAGAACCCAAACCAGGGACCTTCTACCTGCCACAGCACTCTTACTAAAGAATATAGGGACTCCTAGAAACCATCCTCAAACCTCTCACCACACAAAGGCCCAGCTTCCCCCAGGACATAATGAACTTCCTCCACAAACGCTGCAACATTAACAACATCCATCAGTACACCATCGTTGCCACAATGGTTGTCACTTCCCTTTATGTCAACATCCCTCACAATGACAGCATAGCTGTTTGCCTCAAATATTTACAAGATATCCACCCCAGGCACATCACTCAACTCATCAATTTCATCCTCATCCATAACAATTTTACATTCAACAACAAACACTTTGTCCAAACCCTGGAAACAGCCAGGGGTAGGAGGACAGCTCCCCAATATGCCAACCTCTTCATGGGCCACCTTGAAGAAGAATTTCTGGACAAATGCACTACAAACCAATGATACACCTGAGATATACTGAGGATATTTTCATCCTCTGAAGAGATGACTTAAACTCCCTCATAGATTTCCACCACAACTTCAACAGCCATCACCAGTCCATTAACCTCTAGAACACTCTCTACCAGCAGCAACTTCCTAGACACCATGATCAGCTTTTACAATGAAACCCTACAGATAACTATATACAAGAAACCCACAGATCACCACACCTACCTTCATAGATCCAGTAACCACCCCAAACACACCAAGAAATCTGTTATCTACAGCCAGGCATTGAGATACCACAGAATATGTTCTGAGGAGAAAGTCTGGGATATACTCCTTAAAACACTCAAAACTACCTTCACCAACAAAGGACACTCCACCAGAGAAGTAGATTGCATCAGGGAAAGGGCCTCTCAAATACCCCAAGAGAATCTGCTTCAATACAAAAATAAAATCCCTTCTGACCGCATACCACTAGTTGTCACCTATCACCCCACACTGGAATCTACATGGGGTATAATAAGGTTAAGAGTTTGTCAAGGGTATTTTTAGTAAAAGTCAGAGACAGGATGCAGACAATAAACAATAAATCATGGAAGCCCGAGCCCCACAACCTGGCACTGACAGCCTGAGCCTTGCTGTGCAGGGCTGAAGTTACGGAGGTTATGCAAAATCACGGAATCTGTGACCTCCATGACCAACTCATAGTCTTAGTGTATCATCAAACAACTATCAACCCATACTTGATGGAGATTCCATTGTGAAAGACACACCAACTCAAAGCGGCACTAGACCCTGCCAGAACAACAGATGCAAAACTTGCAGACATATCTCTACTGCTACAATGATCAACACTCCCTACAAAATACCTTTCAAGATCCATGGTCCTACACATGCCTATCACAACATGTTGTGTCAGGGGTGCTAGAAAAAAATGTATAGTGGGGGTGCTGAGAGCCATTGAACCAAACTGTAAATGATGGAAACCACTTCAAGCCAAGGGGTGCAGTAGCACCCCAATTTCCAGCACCTATGTGTGGCATACCTCACCCAGTGCACTAAATGCCAAAATAGCAACTATATGGGTGAAACCAGACAATCATTGTGCTCTCGAATGAACTTACACAGGAACATGTTAAAAGACAACAACAAACCTTTTGTTAAAACACAAAAACGCCTTGTGGGTGAACTCTGTATCTGACCTATCAGCCCTCATCCTCAAAAGAAACCTGCACAACACTTTCAAAAGACGAAGCTGGGAGCTTAAATTCATTACTCAGCTAGACACCAAAAATCATGAATTGAACAGAGATGCTGGATTTATGGCTTATTACAACAATCAGTAACCCACTAACCCCCTCTTTCTGTCCTATAACTGCAGAGGTGTTAATGGGCCACTGTAGCTTGAATGGTCCCTTGTACTATGGGCTAACTACCTATGCTAAACACTCTGTTCCATTCTATTCTATGCATCTGATGAAGTGGGCTGTAGCCCACGAAAGCTTATGCTCAAATAAATCTGTTAGTCTCTAAGGTGCCACAAGTACTCCTGTTCTATTCTACCTGGCATTTTGCTGTGACTCTGGGAGTTCCTTTTCCAGACCTGAAGAAGAGTTCTGTGCGGCTACACTTAAAACTCTACAACAGCGCATCTGCACTGATGCAGCTGCACCACTGTAGTACTTTAATGAAGATGCTGTACACCGACAGGAGAGAGCTCTCCTGTCAGCATAGTTAATCCACCACCCAGAGAGGCGGTAGCTATGTCAGCAAGAGAAGCTCTCCCATCGACATAGTGCTGTCTACAAAGAGAGTTAAATCAGTATAACTATGTCACTCAGGAGAGTGGATTTTTCATACCCCTGAGCAATACAGTTATGTCGATATAGGTCTGTAGTGCAGACGAGACCTCACCAACAGAAGCTGGTTCAATATAAGATATTACTTCACCCACCTTGTATCCCTATTAAGGGTACCTTTCAATTCCAAGCGTGCTGGTGATTTATGTTACAATAGAAACAGCCTTTCTATATCTTCTCCCATCTAAGGATAAAGTCTTTTTATCAAAGATGTTTGCCCATCCAGCCCCCTGAAAAATCAAGAGCTTCTGCAGGAAATATCAGGATGAGTGTGCGCAGACAGGAACAAGGTTTTTAGACTGACATTAACTCAGGTGCAAGCATATTTTCAAATAACAGAAAATTCAACTCTCCTTAAGATTGGAGAGATTTTTAAAAAGGAATAACTCATGTAGAAAGAGTTTTATTAATAGGAATTCAGACTGATTTTACCCTAGTACTGTGAAGATATTAAAGAGCATGTTGTAATTATTAAAGAAAAAGCCTTTTGTGTTACTATGTATGAGGAGCAGGACATTATTACAATTAACTGTATAAGCCTATTAAAAGCTAAGGACCCAGCCCCATGTTATACTGTGCATTCTCAACCCACAGTGAAGGCAGTGGTTGTTGAGAACTTTCAGTACTTTCCTGGATCAGATCCTCTAATGGTTTTGTGAGGATTTAAATGCATTTTACTAGCCCCTGACTGTTGCAGAATCAGACAGATACCTCATTAATATGTTTGTTCAAACAACCATTTACATAAGGGAAGTGAATGTGTCTTATACACTTTATATATGGATTCCATTACAGAATGGATGGATGGAGCTGGTAGATATGCTCTAAAAGCAGACTTCCTGGATGAACTAAGTAGGGATGATAGATTCATCAAATTATTTTAAAACTAAGATTTAAAACAAACAAAAATAACACATTGGTTCTAATGTTTGTGCAAATATTTGATTAAAATGTACTGTAGGTACAATCTTGCACCTGCAGGGAGATGGGCTGAATGACCTACATGGTTTTTTCCATCTCTAACATCAATTATTTTATGCTACCTAACATTTCACAGCTAGGCAGCAATATTGCTAGATTACAGTGTGATTCTCGCAGTCAGATGGAAAACATTCAGAATCTCATTAATGTATAAAAGGCAGGTTAAATGAGGCATTGAAAAGGATTAAGTAAAAATGTGGAAGAACAATAAAGAGGTTTATATTTATGAAGTGGTGACTCAAAGTCCTGTAGGGTGCAGATTCATTCACCTTCTAGAAACTGCTCTTGCATTCATTGGGAGTTTGGCCAAATCTGCAATTGCCCATTGCGCAGGAAAAAAACAGCCTGAGAGAACAGATTGCAAAAAGGAACTGTTTTAAGCTTCATTTAACAATAATCCTTCACATCAGCTACCAGTCAGATCTGCTGGGCTTAGCTGTAGGAATACATAGTCATGAAACAACTGTAATATAAAGGTTAAACAATAATTAAACAAGCAACAAAAAATATGCTGAGATGCCTTTCAGTGTAGTCAATGGAGATTTCGAAAGCAATTTAATAATGAAAAGCCAGTTAGTGACATCAGCTAACAAAATGTTCCAAGAATGTTTCAGTGATTTCTGCCAAATACCCTCCTTCCTTATTCCCAATCTGGTACATTAGTACGGATCTTCTTAAACTGCAATGCGATCCTCTGATGCCTGGAGGGCAAAATCTTGCCCTCCTAGCCCACTCGAAACTCACTCTGACTTTAATAGGAACATTGGGTATGTATGCAAGGAATGCAAGATTGGATCTTGAGTTTGCAAATTAGTGGTCTCATTCTCTTTGTCCACAGACCACTGCAACTGTTGCATAATAATAAGGACTTGTTTTTTTTTTTATGAGGGGAGGGGCTAATCAACGTGAGGGGGCCGCAGAGGGAGGGAGCAACCAGGCTGGGAGTGAGGCAGAGGGACCAAGGGGCTAGCTTCAGGGCTGGGGCAGGACAAACGAAGCTGCAAAGGGAGACGGGCAGGGCAGGCAAACAAACTGAAGCTGGGGTGGGGGGGAGGCTACGTGGGGCAAATGGGGCAGGCAACAAGGGGCAAAGCTAGGGGGTCTGTTGCAGAGGGGAAGGGGTCAGTACGGGGGGGGGGGCAGGATGCGTGCACCCACGGGCACTTGTGCAAAGTCAAATGTTTGGCTGGCTGCTGCTGCAGGCCCAAACGGTGGCAATAGGGCGTGGCAGGCCAGGCAAGCAGCTAAGTCCCAGAGGCAGGAACTAAGGCAGATGGTAAGTGGTCTGTGGGGGTGGTGGAGGGGGCAGCAGTGGTGGTGGGGGTTGGGGGGACACAGATGGACCAGCGTAGGACTTCGTAGGAGTCAGGAACTCTTGCCTCAAAGCCTCCATTCAGGGTGGAGGAAGTATGGTTGTTCTTCACAGAAAGGGAATTTAGGGTATATTGGGAACCAGGGCCGGCCTTAGGAAGTGCGGGGCCCAATTCGAACATTTTCGGTGGGGCCCTGGCAGGGATGACTTAAAAAAAAAAGTGGAAAAAAAAGCCTCTCATTTCTTTCATGTATTATTTACTTTCCATAACTATATGAATAATAAAATTATATACATTGCATCATATATGCTGTTGATTGGCTATTGAATTTGGACCGCCGTGTTCACATGTGTGGGTCCCCGCACTCCCTGGGTGCACATTGTGTCCCCAGCTGCTTCCCTGCCCCGCATGCTGAAGCAGGTGTGCAGGGTTAATGCCACTGGAAAACTGCAGGGCAGCAGTGAATGGGGCCTGGCTGAGCAGGAGGGCAGGGGCTGAACTGAGTAGGGCTGGCTGCAGGCAGGACAAGTGGATTGGGCTGGTTGGAGACAAGGGGTGTGGGCGGCGGCTTCAGGCAGGGCAGGGGCAAGCAGGTGGTTTGCAGGCGGAGACAGAGGAGTTGCCGGAAACTGCTGCTTCGCAGTGGCGGTGCAGCAGGTGAATGGAGAAATGGCAGGGGGTGCAGGGAGCACCTGGGCAGAGTGTGCAGGTGTGCGGGCACAGCATGGGTGGGTGGGGCTGGCTTTTGCAGCTTGCCATGGGGTGTGTGGCAGAGGTTGCTGGGATAGGACAAGGGGTTTGCAGAGGTTGGGTGTGGGCATAGGGGTGCAAGAGCGGTGCAGGGCACGGGTGGGGCCGGATGGGGATAGTGGGCAGTGACGGGTTTGCGCTAGAGGTCATGGCCGAACCCATAACCCTTTACGTACCCTCACACTCTTTTCTAGTCTCCCTTCTGAGCACCTTCTAAATAGCGCGCTGAGGAGCGTGTGGATGCAAGATGGGGGCGTGGCGGCTCCGGTGCTATTTGACAGGACTGCCGGCGTGTAGACTACTGGGGCCAGCCTGGAGACATAGACCTTTAAAATAGCCCGCCTCCCCTGCCCCTTCACATTGCACCCTAGGGTGTCGAGTGGGGCTTGAAAGGGGCCCGAGTCCAGACCGGGGTCGATGGACTATGACGCGCTACGCTGGCCGTAAGCTCCACAGGAACGGGTGCTTGCTGCGCGTCAGCAGAGTCCCGGCCTGCCGCACTCGGCTCCCGCGACTTCCCGCCTGGCGTGCGGCTTCCGCGAGAGCGCGAGCAAGCCCGCGACTCCGCTCTCTGTCTGGCGGACTCCGGCCAGAGCCGCGCAAGCCCTGCGACTCCGCCTCCTAGTGGCCGAAGCGCAAAAGCCATGCGCCCCGCTTGCCGGCTCGAACTCATGCTGGAGAGCGGGACCCCGCCTGCTCCGCGGCATTCACTTCAAAGGAGCAGGACTAGGAGCATGACCGCAGCCAGCGACCGGGGTAAGTTTTAAAAAAAAAATTAAAAAAGGTGCTTAAGGCCGGGGGCTCTTAGGCGCGAGCCTGAGTTCCGGAATTAGCCGAATGGCTAAATCCGCCCTTTGGAAAAACAAGTTGAATTTTGCACAACTGTAATCAGGAGAGTTGTAAACATAGCTCCATGTCCTTCACTGAAAAAGTTTGTGTTTTTAATGCATGCGTAGCCATCTGAGTGAAATCCTCCAGTGAGACACGCCTGTGCTTTTAACTTCAAATATAACTATTTCCAAGGAGTATGAACCTTGAGTAGATAGCTCGTGCGTAATAATATAGTAAAAACTACCTCTTTGTCAGTCTCATAGGTTTCGTGTAAAAACCAATCTTTTGATGGCGTGATGGTGAAGATAAAATAGTTACGTGACTCTAGAGGAGTGGGAAGATGAAATTACTTTTTAACCTAGCTACTGAATTTAGCTTTGGTCCAATAGCTTGGCAGTAAATTAGCCTTCGGTAACACTGGCGCTTTACAGCGCTGAACTTTCTCGATCAGGGGTATGAAAATCACCCCCTGAGACCATCAATTTAGCGCTGTAAAGCGCAGTTAAACAGTGCAATCCCAAGGAGGTGGAGTACCTGCAGCGCTGGAGAGCTCATTCCCAGCAGCTGGCGCCAGTACCACACTCGCACTTCAAAGCGTCTGCCGTGGAGCCTTCCCCGGGCAGCGCGTAACAGCTGCAAGTGTAGCCATACCCTCAGATTTTTTTTTAAATAATTTTGATGGATAATATCAATATTTGTTTTTAAACATGTTTTTGTTTTTATTTTTACAGTTGCAGGAAATCTTGGGCCCCAAAGTTCCTGGTGTCCTACGCAGCTGAGTAGTTTGCATATGGGTAAGGATGGCCCTGACTGTACACTTTGTATTCTGTGTTATAATTGAAAACAATATTATTTGAAAATGAAGAAAAACATCCAAATATATTTATAATAAATTTAAATTGGTATTCTATTATTGTTTAACACTGTGATTGAAACTGCAATTAATTGTAACTATTTTTTAATCTTGTGATTAATTGCAATTTTTTTAATCGTTTGACAGCCTTACTTTATAGGTGTTAAAAGACAAACTGTCAACATCGTATATCAAAATATTCAAAGTACATATTCTTAAATCAAACTCTAAGAAGTTCCTTAACACCATTATCTTACTTTTCCTATAAGTAAATTTTGCTTATTATTAATGGAAATAATTTTAATGGTTTTGCTTTAATGAACTGACCCGGTGTATATACAGTGCAATCAGCATGTAGGGATAAAAATCTAATCCTTCAAAACCAAGTCATATGTGCAAAGGAAAAGCACAGTATAACAGTAGCATAAGTGAAACCTATCCAGAAAATGACTGTTACAGAAGCACCCTCTTTATGGGATATACAATCATTAGCAGAGCTAAGACAGGATACCACAGAAGAAACAGTAGCCTTGTTTGTGTGGGACAATTTTAGTTTCAAATGATGGGATTTGGGAAACTCTGTGAATAGATTCAGGCAGACACAAATCAAGACTGGAGAGATCTTAAAGAATAAAATAGCCACAAGGATATATTTTTGAACATGTGACTTAAAAACAGATGGATCATATGTTATTAAAATATTTTAACTAGGTATAGACTGGAGCATATTCATTGAAAAAAAAATGATACTCAAGGTATGTTTTGAGACCTGGTACAGGATTTATTTAAACTCACTCTGGGTCTTATCCAGAAAGTACCTTTGGGGCCATGCAAGCCCTAAAAAGTTGCTGCAGATCCTGGTTCTGTAGCAGTCTGATTTGCTCAATAGAAAGACTGAAATGTCCTGGAAACCGATACATTAAAAATAACATTTATATCCCAAATGGCAAGTTGCAGAGCTGACTGGGAAGCAGAGATCTCTTTGCCTCTTGTAGTCTAGTGTCATATTTTAAAACACTCTTCTGTCCCTTGTGTGATGGAGTAGGGACTGTCTGTGTGGGGGATGGGAGAGCCGGGGATATCTTTAGGTGAGGAACAGGTGCTCAGCCTGTAACCGGAGTCAGGGAGCAGGGAGGTGTGTCAGCACCTTTGCTCGGGAAGTTGGACAAAGGGAGGGGGGCGGCTGGAGGGGGTTGAGTTTAGTTTCGGTTTTGGGCTGGGTGGTTGGAATTCAGGGAATTCTAAGCTGGGATCCAAGGACCCTGAACCCCCAGAAGGATTCGATTGAGGGGTCCCGGTTGTGCCTCCAAGCTCTGCTGTAACCTGCATTCCGATTGTCCAATAAACCTTCTCTTTTACTGGCTGGCTGAGAGTCACTGTGAGTCCCAGGAAGAGGGGTGCAAGGCCGGACTCCCCCACACTCCGTGACACCTTGCCATTACACTTCAAATGGGAATTCCAGAGTAGCATAAACCTCTTGAATGACCACAAGCAAATCAGACAAGTTCCTAAATCCATGGTCTGAGTGGCTGCAATTTAGTTTAATAAAATATGGAGTTAGAAATATGCTGAACTCAGTGTTTAAGAAATAAAGGTAAAGAGCTATTTTCTCTGTGCAATGGTGTCAAGAAGGTAACAGGTATATTTGCCATAAGAAAATTTGATAAATATCAGATTACTGAACCACATGGTCTTTTCCAGGTTCTACGTTGCTATAATATCAAGCTGATGAATTGCTTGGACTTCTATGCGCTCTGTGTGTTCCCCAAGTTTTAGAATTATGGAACAAATAATGGGCCATAAGGATTTCTCCAAGTTCTGTACATTCTGATAAGGATGATAATCAACATCATGGTTTTGCTTTAATAAACTGACCCAGTTTTCAACATACTCTCTCATCAGCATTTTAGATTCTATTTCCCAAACAAACACTTCTTATTTTCTGACTATAGAGATTACCTGCAGCCGGATGTTTAATTTGGCATCCATCTCTCCAAAAATAAAGCTCTTCTTCAAGTACTTCCTTAACTCTCTTAGGTGGCTCAACATATACAAATTTCTTCCCTGTTTACAAAACATATTGCAAAAAATTGGTTACTTTAAAGCCCCAAACTGTTAATGTACTTCATGTTTGATCCAGCTCTACTGGTGTTTTTAATACCCCTTCCCACTTCTCATCATTCTGCACCCAGTGGTATGCAGTCAGGCCCAGATATTCCAAGCTTGAGTGGCACTGTGGCTCCCAATATTATGGCCACAGGGGAACTCTTTGGAAACCTTTGCAGGGTTCAGAAAATGCAAGACTGTGCTTGGATTCACTGAACCACCGTGACATGGCACTGCAACTTTTGAGACTACGATACATCTACACTGCAAGCAGCAGCCTGTGACAGTGAGTCTTAGAGTCCAGGATCTACAGACTCAGGCTCATGGGGCTCATACTACAGTGCTAAAAACAGCTGTGTAGACCAGGGGTAGGCAATCTATGGCACATGTGCCAAAGGCAGCACGCAAGCTGATTTTCAGTGGCACTCACACTGTCCAGGTCCTGGCCACCGGTCCGGGGGACTCTGCATTTTAATTTAATTTTAAATTAAGCTTCTTAAACATTTTAAAAACCTTCTTTACTTTACATACAACAATAGTTTAGTTATATATTATACACTTATAGAAAGAGACCTTCTAAAAACGTTAAAATGTATTACTGGCACGCGAAACCTTAAATTAG